>NW_026516004.1:0-27391 GCF_023601865.1 Aspergillus affinis | reverse complement strand
CTTCATTCAGTTGAAAACGATCCTATTCCTTAGTTGAATAATCGCTTCTCGGTAGACCCACATATTTCTGCCACAGTTTCTAGTAAAGATTATAGCTATAAGACTATTAAATGCTAAACAAGAGAAAACATGTTAAAATTACAATCTGAAATTTTGCTAAATATGTAACGGGTTGAACCCGATGTGGGCCAGGTATGGCATACCGTGGCCGGGCTTATTAAGGAAGGCGGGGAAGAACAGCAGAAAACCTCTATTAGGGACGGACTGAAGCTGTGCCTCCCTTCTGTTCTTCAAGCTATTGTAAACAGTTTGTGGCCTAGCTACTATAGACTCATATACTAGCTTTAGCCCTTCACAAAATAAGCTGAATTATGTATGCCAAGTCTCAGATTTGTGCAGAATATGAGTTTTTTTTTGGATCCATAGGTACCCATCAAAAACCCATAGGCACCCATCGGGATGGGTCGACCATTTAAAAAAAAACCCATAACCCATATGGGTTTGGCGATGGGTCCAACATTTGGACCCATCGATGGGTTTTGCCGAAGTCTAGTTCCAGCATGCAACACGTATCGTAATGATAAAATATACCTGGGAAATCTTGGCGGACGGCTTCCGGTGGGCCACTTAGTCAGCAGCGCTAACGTAGTTAATCAGTAAGCGAACCGGCCATGTAAGCGAGCCGGCCGGCTTGGTAGCCCGCAAACATGCTTATGTTTGAATTTCGATTTACATAAAAAAAAATATAGCTTTTCAGGCCTATATAGATTCGTTTTGAAGCCCGAAATCAGGTATTTCGATTCGGGCACCTTGTTCGTATGTGTCCTACAACGTAACACATACTGCAGCGAGGCGGCGCGCGTCGGCGTGGCTGATCATCCCTAGGCCCTGTATCACTGGCTGCTTCCTCTAAAGATTGGACGTGTACGAAGGCCTCGCGTCCTTCCTGAATGGTGAAGCCATCCAGGCCGTTCATCTGATGTTGATTCCGCTGTTCTTTCTTCCTTCGTCGTTCAACAGCTTCACGAAGTTGGGAGTTCTCTTGTTCCAAAATAACGACTCGGTTCAAGGCTATCTCAGCGCCTTTAAAGATATATGATAAGGCAGTTTGCATAAGCGAGACCAGAGGATCTGTTTCTTGAAGCAATTGAGTGATCTTTGACTCGTGACTTCTGAATTGCTTCAAATTCTTAGGTATTTTGGTGACAGTTGAAGTTGTTCCTTGGCTGCTTGGCCGGCTTTCCTCCCCGTAGAAGATGAGATTATCCAGGACCTTGCTTGGATTAAAAGGAACGATTCCGGCAGCTTTGAAGGCACTTTGGATGTTCGTCTTCTTAAAGGCTTGAACGTGGGCTTCCGGATAGATGTCAAGAAAGTCAACTTTCTCAATATGATAATATCCAGTTCGTATAAGTTGTTCAAGGAGGCCGCTATACGCCTGCTTTAATGGCGAGAAGCAGGCTACGTCCAACGACTGGCAGAGATGGGAAGAATTGGCAGGCATACACACTGGAATAACGTTGTTCTCTCGGCATATATCATCAAACTGAGGCGTTAAATGGGAGTCATGCCCGTCAAGGATCAAGAGGCTATATTGGCCAGTTCTCCGGTCCTTGGTATAAGGAATAAAGTGTTTTTTTAAGCTAGTGTTCCCCGATTTCCCGATTAGTCCAGCCGTTTGGCGATATCGCGATACGCTACGAAGAAGGCAGACTGCCTTCATACCATGCCTGAATATGCGTCTTCGCCTTTAACACCAAATACGTGGGTAACGCCCAGCCGGCGGCATTAATACACTCGATTGAAGTTACCCATTCGCGATTGCCTGGCTGTATAAAGAACGGTCTTCCTTCGCAAGAAGAACGCGTAACAACTTTAGCTGAAGCTACCAAGCCCATAGCGAAGCCGGTTTTATCAAAGTTGTAGATATCTTCATCTGCAATTCCATATGTGGCAACGGTAGCTTGAACGCGTTAAAACCAGGTCTGTATAACCTCAGGATTCTCACATTTTGCCCGTTTATAGCTAATTTGGCGAGTAAACCGACTCTTCAAGGAATCATGCCGAGAAATGAAGTTATATACCCATTTATCGCCTACAGAGCAAGTTCTACCTTGACCACGTTTCTGCAGCAAGATTGTAGCTATATGACGGACTTGAAAGTGCCTTGGCACCGCGCCACGTTGATCAAGCGAATGAATCCATTTAACAAGTGAATCCTCTTCCAAAGGAGTCAATTTATGGGAATTAGCGCGTGTTTCCTTGCGAAATGTGATTCCATTGAGGCGTTCTTGCAGTGTTGACCGAGGAACTTGAAAAACACGCGGGGCTTCACGAATTGACGAAATTTGATGTTTCTGAATAGCCTCAACTGCCAAGCAGAGCCTGCCTTCTTGTTCCACCAAGACTTTTGACGATTTAGGCATTTTTGGTGGAGAAATTGATGTTTGAATAGCCTTATCTCCAATGGGTGGGCGATTCTTGTTGGGGTGGCCGGCTCGCTTACGTGGCCGGTTCGCTTACCGATTACGTTACGATGCTCGACAGGTCCTCGCAGATTTCTCCCCCCGCAACGCTCGCATCTTCAGCACTTCTCCAGCAACCCCGGCTTGGCTTACTTGGCTCCTTTCTTGGCGATTCCTCTTCTCTATGATTTACGCATACTTGGCTCTGGACTTCCAAGTTACGATTCGATAGCATTCGCTTGTCGCTCTGCCATTCCCCTTTTCGTGGCAAGTCTTGAGATAAAGAAACCCGATCTCATCTGACTCATATCTATCGGAAAAACCGCCTAAACCAATCGCAGTCAATAGCTCCAAAGATTCCGCGAGTACCTTGCCGGGTAAGGAGCAAGATGCCGACCCTCGCATTGATCAATTTCAACATTGTCTGTGCGACGCTTGGAGGCTTTGTCTCTCTCTTCGGGCTGGTCTCCTACCTGTGCAAAGAGCGATTTTATCTCTCTGAAGCTTGTAAGTTAGCGGGAACGCTATGTACAGTACCAACAGGGCTAATGCAAAAACAGTGATTTCGTTACTTGCGGGAGTTGCTTTCTCACCCCATGCGGCTAATTTTATAAGACCTGATGACTATGCTCTGCACTCGCAAGAAAACTTGGACGCCATCACCTTGCATTTCACCCGCTTGGTTCTCGGTGTGCAACTGGTCCTAGCTGGGGTGCAGTTGCCCAAGCGCTACCTTCAGATCGAATGGCAAAGCTTATCACTGCTGCTGGGCCCGGGTATGGTTGCCATGTGGATGTGCAGCAGCCTGATTGTTTGGGCTATGATTCCGAATTTCAAGTTCCTCCATGCCCTGGTTGTAGGCGCCTGTGTGACGCCTACAGACCCCGTCTTGTCCAATTCAATTGTCAAGGGTAAATTTGCTGACAAGCATGTTCCCCGTCCGCTACAGCATATCATCGTGGCCGAGTCGGGTGCTAATGATGGTCTCGGATACCCTTTCCTGTTCTTTGGCATTTACCTGTTGAAATATCTAGGCATGAATGGCGAGGGATATAGTGGCGGCGCAGGAAAGGCTATGGAATTGTGGTTCTATGAGACTTGGGTGTACACCATCATCCTAAGTGTTGTTTATGGCATCGTCACTGGCTGGATTTCAAGGAAGCTGCTTCACTGGGCCGAGGAAAAGCACTACGTTGACCGGGAAAGCTTTCTGGTTTTTGCAATTGCTCTTGCAGTGGGTTTTCTTCCACCCAAATATGAAACTATTTACCGATATCTCTAGCTCTTCATCGTGGGAACCTGCGGTCTTATTGGGACTGACGACCTCCTTGCATGCTTCGTCGCTGGAAATGTTTTCACACAGGAGTGAGTCATCTCGAAAAAGAAAATCGCAATATCTAAGTACTGACTTTTTAGTGACTGGTTCCGGCTCGAGACCATGGACGACTCGCTCCAACCTACTATCGATATGCTACTCAACTTAGCTGTCTTTATGTGGTTTGGTGCAGTTTGTCCTTGGTCATCCTTCTTGGACAACAACATCATCCCTATTTACCGCCTGATATTCCTGGGGGTTCTCATTCTCATCGTTCGCCGGTTGCCAGCTGTGCTTGCGATGCACAAGTACATCCATCAGATTGAGCAATTTAGACAGGCTTGTTTTGTTGGATTCTTTGGCCCCATTGGCGTTGGAGCAATTTTCTATCTTTCGATCAGTCGGGAGTTTCTATTTGAGATCACAGTCGATAACAAAGTCAGAGAGGATGCTCAAGAAGTTGCGGACGCTGCCAACATTGTGGTGTGGTTCTTGGTCATCTGCAGCATTGTCGTGCATGGACTGTCTGTACCAATTGGTAAGGCCGGCTACCATCTGCCGCGAACTATCTCGAGTTTCATCAGCACAAGCATCAATGAACCCGAACCAGTGCCCATTTCGAACTCACTCCATACCCACAGCACTGCGATGCCTTTTTCTAGTCATAGCTTCCGGAATCGCAAGCGTGGCAAGCGCTCGACCATGCCAAATCTACCGTCGTTCCGTATCGGTCGCTCAGCCGTTCCTCCCGCGAACGAGCAACAGCCTGGTTCTGAGCATACTGATGAGCCAGATCGGCCTGTCAATCTAGCTGTCCATGAATTTCCCGCATCCCCGGCACTTTCAAATGAAGAATTCGGGGTCCCGAATGGTTTTGAGGCTCGTGCTACCTGATATTACTCATGATAATTAACTGGTTCAGCAAGAGAGTTACCATTGCCAGATCGCCATTTCCAACGGCGACATGCAAGAACGTTCGTCCAGCATACGACATGTCATTCATATCAGCTCCTTGATCAAGATTTTGCCATTTCCAGGCTCCTCGTCAGATGAAGAACTTATTTGACCAGGCAAATGTCCTTCTCTGGGTAGCCCACTGGGGTATAATATGAAACAAATACTTTGATATTTCTAATCCCGAAATGAAAATATATTCTTCCTTAAGACTAGAAACTGTAGCACCCGAATGATTCGAAGTCGTAGTCACGGGGGTATCAGGCCGAGTACTCGGCCTACCGGGATACAATTCGCATTCCGAAGGCCTGTTGTTACAATCTATTTTAGGAGTTTATCGCCATTGAAAAATTCAGATAAGTCTTTAGAAATCAATGATCGCTCAACGATGCTTGAACCTCACCCCTATTCCTCTCATCTTCTGAAAGCTCGCCTGGGAGAAAAATAGCACGATCAAGCTTGTAAGGCAATCCACGATGACGACCTCTGATCATCATCACACAGATAACAAGCTTGCTGAAAACTGTGAACTTCCCGGAAAGAGATGTTGATACGGTCGGGTAGCCAAGACTGAGTCCCACGTTGCCACTACAGATAAGTTAGTTGGGGTGGAACGAGAAGTCGTAGATTGAGTGTGATACTCACTATGCTGAAACGACCTCGAAAAATACGGAGAACACGGAAAAAGCCTAGAGTCATTAGTTCTGCCATCACCCAGTTGGTTACTGCCCACTCACCGGAATCGATGTATCCGCAATTTTGCCGGCCTCAGCAATGCAGATGCAAAAACTTCCGAGGAAGATGTACCACAAATCGAAGCTCAATTGGTTCTGGATGTGGTTGATGATGTACGACCGACCATCACTTTCGTTCATGCTCCTCTCAGAGCCGTAAATTCCCAGCGTCTTTTCTTCATAGACATTGGAAGCTCTGATACTAATTGCGATTGGAAAAATCGCAATATACATCATGACGACCAAGCTGAACTGCACAGCCGGGCTGACATCAGCCAAGTTAAAAGTCGATGTTCCTGTATGGCGTGCTGATGCGGCTTGGAAAATAGCAGCGAGGACGCGCGGGCCGGGTGCCAGATTGTTCACAGCCGGGTTATTAAGGTCCAGCACGATGATGAGAAGGACATCAACCGAGTTCATGACGAGTAGGATTCCGAAGAGTATCCACGTTGGCTTGCTCGGGAATAGTAGGGTGTAGCATCGTCGAGGGTGAGCCAGCAAAAAGCTAAGTGGATCTTTGAGCGATGACTTCTCCGGGCAAACCTTGTACATGACCCAGATGATCAGTCGGAGCAAGCATGGGTAGCAGGTGTTGCCAGCAAATGCAAGGAAACTCATAAGGAGCATTGGAAACGTCGCATCCTGGAAGGAGATCATCGAATCCGGTGTCAAGGTAAAACCAAGGTTGTCGATCATGGTTTGAGAAGAGTAGAAACCCCTGTCACATAACGAAAATAAGCTGCTCTGTTACCATCACGGGCACGAGATTAACTTACCACCAAACGCTGCCCTGGCCACATTCAGCAAGATAGTCACGATATTTCGGATCGGCATGCAGAATCCATCCTACAAGACAGATCGCACCGAAAAGATGCAGGCCGAAGAAGTATCCCGTGACAATCTTCAGCAGAAGCTTCAAACTCCGATATTCAATGCCCCCGAGCCTTTCCCTGTCTTCAGTGGAGAGGTTGTGGAACTGAGAGTTCCGGCCGACCGTAGCTTGGGACGAGACTTTTGGTAGATCAAGCTGCTTCATATTATTCTGTGGCCCTGTGTGGCCCTTTCCTTCATAGCCAGGAGAGTTTCCTAGAACGAACACAGAGGTGACCACCCGTTCGAGTGTGCGAGTACGTGAACGCAAGCTTAGGGTAGATTGTCGATGACGTAGATTCTTCTCGGGTTGTTCTATTATCAAACCGTTTAGTGGCCATCTCAAACCCAATGATATCTGCCGCAAGTGGAGGACTCGCCTTCATCTTCATCATCAATCACGGCATCAATTTCGGAAAAAGCGGCACCTGGGAACAATTGGTTACAAACAGAAAGTCCAGGAGTTGATTGATTATACCTTTATCCCGTCTCCAAGGTGGCGGGATATACAGAGCATTATCATTGCCGGAAACAGGCCGATCAGGCTCCGCGAATCGAATAGATTGCTTTACCGTAGTCAGTTTTGGGTCCAGGGCATCATCAGCTGTCGAATGTCTCGATTCCTGAGAAGCTCTGATGCATGTGTCAGTATCTATCTTGCCATGTCATTCTGCTTTGTGGTGTCGAAACTAACCTCGATGACAGCTTTCCAGTCCCAACAGGATCGTTGGTCTCGGCCACATTATCCATCGCCTGGTTTGCAGATACATCGGTTGGAGCCACATCAACGGATGTGTTAAGATCCGCTTTGTGTTTGAGCTGTGCCTCTGAATCCTGGCCTGGAATGGTCTCCGGCTTCAACAGGTGCGGTGCTGCGTTTGACAAGTTAGCCATCGATCAGAGGACTGGATCACAGGCGGTCCTCACCTATCGCTTTGAGATGCTTTTCAAACCATCTGACCCGAAAAATGACGACAATGATGTTAATGAAGCCCAGGTTTCCCAGAACCGGAATTAGATAGATGTAAACTTGTTGGTAGGTCTTCAATTCTTTGACGTCGACCCTTGACACGATGCTATTTAGCAAACCAGAAAAGACGGAAGGTAAGCAAAGATTAGCACTCACGTATTCAGACCTGACTCCGTTGACGCGCTGGCGCCGAAGAAATAAGCATCGATAGCCTTGAGGTTGCCATAGGGGTAGATGATAACCAGGCTCAGAGTGCTGAGGGTGATAATCCACGCGTCTACCAGAAGCTGTCAGCACAAAAAATGTCGCACAGACTATGCACGTACAATGCAGGGAGAGGAAGTTTATCGGTAGCTTCCACATGGCGCAAGAATCGGGAACTTCTGTCAAGAGGAATTCGAGAGGCCCTGCGAAAATCAATATATAGCCCAGGCTTATCTAGGGTCAAAATAATTGCCGCATACAACATCTAGCGGGACCATACAACGCTTTGTGCGAGCGACTTGATGGGGCAAATCACGTTGTGGGTTGGGCGCCACTGCTTGCTGCTTGAGGGTCATCTTCCCTGCCGTTGTCAGTGCCACCTTGCAACTACGCTCCAGCCATCCTTTCACAGCCTAGCGCTTACCGGACCTCGAATTCACACCGAAATCTAAGCTCAGGCTGCAACCACGCCCTAGACAAGCTGCTAAAACTATGTATTGTGGCCATCGTGCTGATTTTATGCGGATAGTATTGGGCAGATGGCTTCTCGCCCAGAATATTTATTCCAGTTTTCACACGTATGCCATCGAAATGATCTCTTTCACTGATACCAGCACAGTCTGTTTGTGCCTGACTTTTTTGTTTAGCGATACCGTCCGAGGCCAGGCCTGATTCGTCGATACCAAACACGAAGTGCCCGCTCCGAAGCTCACTCATTATGGCCCAGGAAAATCCCGCATACTGTATATCAGAACAGCAGTTAATAATATAATAACTTTTTCCATTTCCCCGAGCATACGAGGAAACCTTTCATTTTATTTTAGGGGTGGAATCGAATAGGGATTTTTCCTATTCGTATTCGAAAAGATCTTTATATCGTCTTATTCGAATCTGAAAATATTTAGGGGGTTATCATTCGTATTCGATATTCGATTCGAAGTTCTTGGCAGAATTTCGATCGCATGAAATGGTTGGTTGATGGCCTAAATAAATCCCGCGCGACTTAGCGTAGTTTCGTCGCGTACTCGTTATTCTGAAATATTTTAGCGTTCTACTCTATCCTTACCTCGTGGTAGACTGCAGAATGATTTGCTATAGTCCCAGTTGATCGTGTCTCCACTCCCAGGGAAACTCTGATCACGGAAAGGGGCTAAGAGTCCATCTGAGGATCGAAAAATTCAATGCAAAAGATGTAACTGGCAAACGTCTGACTCTGCGAGGGCAATATCGACTTCTAACATGAAAATTTATCTTGCTAAGCATAGTGTTTTTCTCAACAATACCGATAATGCTGAGAATGGTAGTGAAATGATACAGCAGTCTATAAGTAGCCTCTTCCGGAAACAGGCAGAGACAGAAACGTCTCAAAGACTGGAACAAAACGTATTACGATAAACAGTTTTGGACAACATAGCTTTTACAGCAATTGAGTTATCAGCATTTGAGCACCTCCGGGCTGAATAAGTTCAGAAGTTACTATAACCTTATGGATGGGCAAGATGCCTATTACGTGGCCCAAGTCCTCGACCCACGATTCATGACATTATTGTTGGAAAAAGAGCTAGGGAAAGTCAGTGCACATAAGGTCATCAAGCATATAAAAGAATTACTTCACGAGCAATATCTGTCGCCTCGGGTAAACTTCACTATCACAAGTGGCCCAGACGAGCCAGCAGCAAGAACGATAGAAGCCTGAATTCTTCAGAGACTGCAGCCACCGAAACAACAACTCTCCGATATTGACAGGTATTTTGACGATGGAGCAGTGATAGCTCAGGATCCTGTAATACAGGACACGGAATGGTTATTTTCTTGGTGGAGGAATCACAGTCACGAGTACCCACGCGTTGCGGCTGCCGCCAGGGATTATTTAGCAATTCCAGCATCAGAGGTAGCAGTAGAGAGGCTCTTCAATAGTGGGAGGGACTTGTTAGGCTGTAGTGCAGGATAAGCAATCTTCTGCTTCATCATGCAAATGCAAAAATGACAGGTTTTATTAAGTGTGCGGTTAGTCAGTTATCAACTCAGACCCACCAGATCGCCACCCATGTCAACTTAATATTCCTTCATCGGTAGGTATGTACGCACGAGTGTTGAGGGTAGAGGCGACAGAACAGAAGTTCACTAGTGGATAGCTGACACTTCGATCTCAAGACCCGTTTCGCAAAGGCTCTAATCGACTAGCGACAATAGGCGAACAGATCATGGTGGTATCTTTTTCAAATTTACAAGCACCAGACAATTGTTTTGACATCTGAGGCTGATAATTTCAAGGCCGTAAATTTACATAGAATTTTGCATCATGATGATTTTCCAGTCAGACCTCTGTAAAAGACCAACTAGTTCCTGCAATAAGAAAAAAAGTGTAGATTCGAGGGAGCAAAAAGAAATTAGAAAATGCACATCCGATGGCAGACTTCGTATAGATTAACTATGCGGGTAGCCGAACTCGCGCGGAGTTACACCGAGGACCCCGAGGACCCCGCGTCGGATATTTTCCCGAGTTTCCCCCACGTTTTCCAATTCCCCCTCTCGTGCTGCTTTTCTTCTTCGCGACTTCTCCAACTCTCTCACAATAATCCGTTCAATCCTTGCTCAGTATGCCTTTCAACACTCCCATTCAAACTGCCCTGAAGGCCCGTTCAGCTGCGTTCGGGTTCTGGCTCACGTATGTCCCAATCGTCATGATGATTTCAGCTTATTGTCGTGCAGCTCTCAGAGCGTCATGATAGACAATTCCCTTGATCATAGAGCTGAATATTGTGATTTCAATAGGCTTCCTAGCGCCGCTATCGCTAAGACAATTATTCACGGCTCTTCTGGATCGTCAGCTAGATTCAGCTGGATCCTGGTTGATGCGGAGCATGGTCTCATTTCGGACAATCACTATTATGAGGTCAGTTCTCGAGGAAGGCGAAATTTGCTCTGAGAGATCCAGCAAGTCTGAACCAGTAGTTAACTAAATCATAGCTTAACAACGCCATTGGCTCCGAAGGCGTGAGCCCCATTATTCGAGTTCCCTGCGCCGAGGAGTGGATGATCAAGCGTGCTCTCGATGCAGGTGCCCACGGTATTATGACACCCATGTGCCACACAGAGGTATGTACTCCGAGCAAGAATGATTACTCTGGACCTCTATTTCTTTCCAACTCGGCAAGCAAGAAGCTGATGAGCCTTCTATTCCAATAGGCCGATGCTATCAATATTGCCAAGTGGACTCGGTATCCGCCCATCGGTACCCGTGGCTATGGTCCGATGTTTGCGCCTCACTCCTTCCCCGGCGTTGACCCCGGTGCTGATCACGACGACGGCGCGAACGACGGCTTGACCACCTTTGTCCAGATCGAGTCCCGATCCGGGGTTGAGAATGTCGAAAAGATTGCTGCCGTGGACGGGATCGATGTGCTTCTTATTGGCCCCTTTGATTTGGCCAAACAGCTGGGTGTGACTCGTTGCGGCGAGGAGCATGAGGCTGCTATTCAGCGGATCAAGAAGGCCGCCCATGCGGCTGGCAAGAAGGCTGCTATTTTCTGTACGTGTTTTTCGATCAAAAAATTGTTTTCCGATCAAACCACTAACACAAACACATTCTCTAGGCACTGGCGGTGCCGATGCCTACTCCCGCAGCCAAGAAGGATTTGATATGGTCTCTGTCAACACTGATGTTGGCGTTATTCGGTCAGCTATGCTGAACGAGTTGAAGGTTGCCAATGGGGAGAGCGCTCAAAGTGGACCCGGAGGTTATTAAACAATGCCACTGTTCAGTGGCAGTGATATAAATGACAGGATACGAATGTATATAGATACTCCATGGAGAAAAGCTTGAGCGAGACCTCCCATTATCCCCACGTAACGTCAAACGGCTCCTAGAAATTCAGACTGTGTAAGAATATGGTATTTAACTTCACGTGACATGGTGGAGGAATTCTATTCTCTGGTCTGAATTAAAAATTCGCCTTTGCATTCAAATCAGCACCAGCAATACACTCAATCTCAACATCATTCCCAACAGACAGTTCCTTCACACAAATACAAATCCTGGCCTGCGGTCGTATCAGAGAATCTTCTCACGATTCATATGGAGGAATGGCTTGCAGATGTAACTCACTGGTGGATCTTCAGGGAAGAAAGTTGTATAGATTTCATTCACAGCCGAAGTCAGTCATACTGGCCAAGAAGATATTTACTTTTGTAACATTTCCAAGTCCGATTACCGCTGCTTCTAGAATAGATTTTAGGCTTAAGAGTATTTGCCTCTTTATCTTCGGTTAGGATTCTGTAGATGCGACGCACTGCCAGGTAGACTCACAGTCCGAGATTGAATTGGACCCTGGATGATCTCTCCTGTATTAGAATGACACCCAATTTGACCCGAACAGAACACTAACCCGCCCATGCGAGTAGCCTGGGAGAGGAAAGGGGGTGGCGCTGGGGCCTCTGGAGTGGAAATGACAGCTCTACCAAGGAGTGTCATCTGAAAACGGGCGAAGTCTATGAGTTGAAATCCAAGAGTGGTTGAAAAAGGAGTAGGAATCTGATGTTGGTACGAAATAGTCTGAAGCGTCTTACAATTAATTAAATACTAAACTTCCTAGCCATGTTGACTAGACAGAGATTTAGCTGTCAAGTGGAAATTAGTAAGTGTGTGCAGCTACTAAGCGGTGGGGACAAAGGTCATCCACAGACCCTTATCTGACCCCTTTGACGTGCAAGAAAGAATACATGCCGACAAGGAAGAAAAAGATGAGATTGGTCAACTAAGAGCTTCTAGTACTCCTGGAAGAACGACAATATCCCGAATGCGTACTTTCTTGAGGAATTACCGGCATTCCGATTTGCCCTTGACAGTGCGTAGAGACAACGCCTTTAACTCTTGTTGTTCCAATCAATCTAAACATATTCTTGAGCAAAAATCCTGAGCATCAATTTCAATCAACCTTTACCCTACTATATATCCCACTATCTAGTTCCAGCCAGTACATACGACCACAGGGTGTAGAAAACAGGAATTCCCGTCCGCTCAGCCGTATTCAAGCTACCTAAATCCGTATAGTTAATGTTAAAGAGCCCTTAGACCGAATATTTTTCTAAAACAATATTTAGATCGGGTACCAACTAACGATAGGGGCACTAAAACTGTATATAATCACTAATTATTGCTAATATCACTAGTAATTATCAATAGTCGTCAGTAATTACTAGAAGTATAATGTTAATAATATATTATAAAGAAATTTAGGATCTATATTTAAGAGCAAGCTCGGAGTTTCTCAACTAAGAGAATTTATATCCTGCCCAGTAAGAAAACATAGAATACACCCTTCCGTATGGAGACTTAAACACCTTCTGACTTTGGAGGACAATACACCGTTGGAAGGCTTTCCCAAGATTGAAGCAGCTTCTCGATAATCACCAGTCGGCCAACAAGCCCATCGTTTTCAAAGATGACACCGAGGCGGCACACTACTTGATTTGTCACTTTAAGAATTGAACCACCATATGGAATATGACCTCCCCAGACCCAAAAGCCCTTCCCATCGACTAGAACATGAAAAGGCCGAGTGATGTGCTGCTGGACTGGTTGTGTACCAGTGTAAACTGGACAGATTTTCGACTTTCGTATGGCCGAGGTGACGAACAAAGCCGACCCAAAGGCAGATACCGACACGTTTCAGCCTCGTTCATAGATCTTCATGTCTACCTTCCCTAGACAGTTGCTTCGTAAGAGAGCCCTAAGGATTAAGAACAGATTATATAGGTAGTAGAGTAACGCCTAACTGCGTAGGTCTGTCTAATGTAAAATTAGGCAAGCTCCTGTGAACCCGAATCATCTCCCGACAAATCGCCTAAGACTAAGTACAAGAACACAACATTCAATCACAGCATAAAAGCTCCAACAGCAAATACCACACCGCCAAGCAAACCCTCAGCGGGCCCAAGCAACATTGCCGCATTCGAAGTCTCAGTTGCCGTCGCCGTCGCCGTCGCCGTCTGCGATCCCGCCGTAGAACGAGCCCCCGAACGCGTCGAACTCGAGGCAGTGGCAGTAGCCTTACTACTCGATCCATCGGTAGGAGTGGCCTCCGCTTTACTCGCCGCGGAGGAGACCCGCGCCGAGTAGTCGCTGGCCGTGAACCGCACCGTCGCGTAGCATGAATTGATGTCTTTCTGTGTCGTCCAATCCATATTTGAGTCGGAGGTCGTGCTAGCGGTCTCGTATAGGAGTGCCGAGTTGGTGAGGGCTTCTTTGTAGAGACGCATATCCTGGACGCAGCAGTAGGCGCCTTGTTCGTCGATGACCATCCCGCCGGGACAGCAGCGTTCTTGCTTGAAGGTGTTTGGGAGCCAGCCTGTGGGGCAGTTGTCTTCTGCGGCGGAGGCAGAGAGGGACAGGATGGTGGCTAGGAGGAGGGATTTGAGGAGGGTCATTTTGAGTAGTGGTGGTGGTGGTGATGGTGAAGGAATGGGAATTGGTGATTTTTGAACAGGTCTTCGGTGCGGTAGTTCTTGCCCCTTAATCCGGATAATTTGTCTTGATTTTTGGCTGTACCTGGACACTAGGACGTAAGGCTACTAGTGGATGGAACCCCAGGCTTTTTTGGCCCCTTGGCCCCCTTGGCTTGCCCGGCTAGATCGTAGGCAGATTAGTGCATTCCGACTCTCGTCGGGGATTGCCGACACCTGTCTCCACTCTAGATAATGAGTTCTGATCTGGAGTAAGCATTGACCATTCTTAATTCGAGTATTCAGTAGAAGATTTAAGTGCCTGAAATACCAGGATTTTTAAGCCGGTATGTACGATCTGCTGGTGTTCATTCAATTATATCCTTCCAACTCATAGTGATTGAAGTTACAAAACTTCAAATATATAAATAACAGTCTACGAAGCCCAATCCAACACCTTCCTAAAAGTCGCTAATATATACTACTATTAATTATGTGGTATATAGTTTATGCTGCTCTAATATTGACAATAGTTAAAATAGTACCCAGTGTGAAGTCGCAGGTTTCGATCCATGCTGCTATGTGGAATCCCTCGTAGGAGGTCGGGGCGAATAATTCAGTCGTAGACTCAGTGGCGTAAAGCAGCTAATATATAAACTGGATAGATTAATTTCAGTACCCAGAGTAATTTGAGACAGGTGGTGTATTGGAATATTTACAAGCTAAGCCGTATAAGCTCCTATCCCGTTGATTCCAAACCAACATATTCCTGTTCCTCCATTTAAGGCTTTTGAGCATCCAAAACGCCTTCAAATCCAAAAAAGCGAGTGTGCAGGTATCGTTAAAGCATGAGGATTTCCGTGTTCTTGCTGGTAGGACCACCCCAGCACCATTTTGCCAAGGTGATGATCAGATCCAAGTCCCGCTCGCGCATGTCCATAAGCGGTGTAATCCGCATGACAAGCAGTCCCATGTCAATGTATGCTTCGATGACTCGGACGTAGTGCTCCCCAATGGCTGAGATCAGTAGAACCTGCAAGAGCTATCAGTTTATAACGCTCATTCTGAGAAAAGGTGACTGGAAGCTTACGGGGGCAATGTCATGGGGTCGGAGCGAAGGGTCTCGCAAGCGCCCGTGCATGATCATAATTGCGGCATCAACCTCGCCGCGGCAAAGTTCATTATTCTACGGCTGGGCGAGTTCACTCCACATGAGAGCCACCATATGAGGGGCTCCAGTGTTCGCATCGTACCAAAATGATTGAATCTGCCACTGCGAGCCCAAAGTCACACAGCCCAAATCTTGAAAATTAAAATTTCCCCATCTGGGCAGCCAAGTATTAGATAGGTCAAGTATCCGAATGGTTAGGATGGCGGGGAAGCCCATGAGGACATTGCAAAGCGAGGTAGGTAAGTGTCTTCTTCTGGCATTTCGCAACGGCAGAGAAATCGGTTCAAACAGATGGCGAGGTGTTCGGCATTCTTGTTTGCACATCCGTCGAACTCCGGCCAATCATCAGCGTCTTCGGGGTACTCATACTCAGTTTCATCGATGGGATGCGGATAAGAGGTGAAGTAATAAGGAGAATTATTGGGGTCCAGAGACATTGCTGTACGATTGATTTTGACCTGATCCAGATGGGCGGGTAACAAACGATGATCATGTTCGCCAAGCTGCCCATAAATAGCATTCAGCGCCTGACGGCGAGTTTTCCTCTTGTTGTGAAATGCACAGGGGAAGTAGGGCAGAATGACACTGTATCGGCTATACGCACGTAGCCTACTAAGGAGCGAATGCCTTTTAGAACGATAGGGCTCTTAATTCTCTTGCATAACGATTGATCTCTTCTTCTATGGATAGATCAAGGGGTAAGTTCCTCAGCGGTTCGAACCCCGGGGTTCGAGTGTGCGGGCCAAGCCGCTAGATCACGTAATCCCATGGATTCGTATCAGCAATGAAGACCATTTGTATTCTGGACATTAGCAACTAAGTAGCTTTCTATTGAGACTTTTGCGAATGAGTCTATTCTGGACATACGATACGGTTTCGAGGTCCTCGCTGTTGGCCATACAAACCGATACCCCGGATTAGCCGGGTAAGTACCTCATATAAAGTCCTGTCAACCTGAGAAAGTCCTAGATATTGCACTTTGAGCATAACTAAGTGTTATAACATCTTTTTGTGGCTTAATAGGCATCTCTACCATCAACAAGTCCATATCAAGCAGCTCTCTCCGAAAAAGGGCCAGTGATTGGCCTGTTGAGCTCCGAGTGGAGTCAGGAGAGGACGCTACGGCTATGGGATCCGACGTTGTGCCTTGGCAACGAGGCGTCCGGCATAGATGGGAGATCGGCAACAATTCAAAACAATCCCAATTCTCAACTGCGGTAGGCATTGTTTCATTACCAAAGTTCCAAATAACAATGTTATGCCCACCTGAAATGCCTGCCAGAGACGCGTTATTTGGAGAGAAAGCCATTTATCTCTGTAGTAAGGGCCCGGAGCAAGCATGGTCTATTTTACCTGTAGCGATGCCATACACTCGAAAAATGCCATCGCATCTTTGGCATGCAACCTTCAGGCTATCTGGCGAAAATGCAACTGGAGCAACGAACTGGCCTTCAATGACCCGATCAACGCGTCTTTTGACAATATCCAACACCTCTAGGCGATCGTGGGAAAGCACAGCCAGACATCTACTGTCTGGCGAGAAAGCCGTAGAACTGTCGGGTTTTCCTGTCAGTCTTTGCTCGACTGCCCCGGTGGCGGTGTTTCGAATTTCAAGCATTTCCGAAAACTGAATTAGGACTTTCTGACCATCTGGTGACACAGTAACTTCATCCAGATAACCACCTTTGCCAGCATGGGACTTCAAAGGCCCTGATGATTGCGTCACTCCTGACAAGCTATGGAGATCCCATACTTGGACTGTGCCACTGAAATCCCCGAAAGCAACTTTGCGACCATCAGGAGAGAAATTAAATGTTTGCATTCTAGCATCAAGACTCTCCAGTCGATGAGTTACCTGCTCAGTAGCCAGGTCCCATATGTCTATGGTTCCATCGATTGTACTCACTGCCAGCTTGGTGCAGTCGGGCGAGAAACCTAGAGCACAGCTGGGCTTTAATAACGGTTTCAAGAGATGCTGTCCCTCATCAAGATCCCATATCAGTATCAGACCATCTTCTTTTTCGCTGACCACTTTCTTGGAGTCCGGGGAGAATTCGGGAACAAAGAACGACGGGGATTCGTTCCAGGAAAACAATTCTTCTGCATCACATCCTTCAACATCACAACCCTCAACATCACATAGCTCCATATCACAGGAAGAGATACTCCAGACAATGCCCTTGGTCTTTGAAAGCGTAATCATAATTTCTCCGTTAGGTGAAAAAACTATCACTTTAGAGGTTGTTGTGTCGAACGTAAAAGATATGCTGCTTGGTGTGGCACTCAACCTTGTACTCCAGGTACCCTGTCAGAAGATTGAATTTCTTGACCGTGTTACCTCTGCCCATTGACATTATAGCCCTGCCATCGGGGGAGAACTGTAAGGATTTAATTTCTTCGTCTCAGTCTTCATGGCCCAGTATCAGTAGCTCCAATCCTCCAGTAGCAAGGTTTCAGATTGATATTTCTCCTCGGGCCAAGGTTCCAGTAGCAGCAACCCTTGTAGAATCAGGAGACAACGTTATGCAGTTTGCGTCACCAGATTTGAATATGCGCTCTGCTTGACCCCAGCTCTCATTACCATTGGAAACCATGTGTATCGACTTGGGGGATTGATCATAATACTGCTTTCGGAGCACACTAGATGTTGGTGAGGAAAGGATTGAAAAGTAATACACTTGGAGTGGAGCATCCGCAATGATAGCACTAACGTAATCGGTAAGCGAGTCGGCCATCCCAACAAGAATTACCGCTCCTTTAAAAATAAGACTATTCAAACTTCCATATCACTATCAAAAATGCCTAAATCATCAAAAATTTCGGTGGAACAAGAGGGAAGACTCTCCTTAGCAGTTGATGCTATTCAGAAGTGTCAAATCAAGTCAATTCGTGAAGCAGCTCGTGTTTTTCAAGTTCTTCGCTCAACACTTCAAGATCGCTTAAATGGTATTACTTTTCGCAAGGAAACACGCGTTAATTCGCATAAATTGACTCCGTTGGAAGAGGAATCACTTGATAAATGGATTATCTCGTTGGATCAACGCGGCGCGCCGCCGAGACAGTTCCAGGACAGTAATATGGCGTCAATCTTGATCCGAAGCGTTCTCAAGATGTAACAGCCCTTGTCGGAGAGAAATGGGTATATAACTTCATTTCCCGGCATAATTCCTTTAAAAGTCAGTTTTCGCGTCAGATTAGCTATAAACGGGCGAATTGTAAGGATCCTAAGGTTATACAAGCCTGGTTTCAACGCTTACAAGCCGCTATCGCCATGTACGGGATTGCTGATGAAGATATCTACAATTTTGATGAAACAGGCTTCGCCATGGGCCTGGTAGCCACTGCTAAGGTAGTGGCATGTTCATCCTGTGAGGAAAGGCCCTTTCTTATACAGCCTGGAAATCGGGAATGGATAACTTCAATTGAGTGTATTAATGCCGCTGGATGGGTGTTACCGGCATACTTGGTAGGTAAAGACTTATATACAAGCCTGGTTTGAAGGCAATATACCTTTATGGCATATCAATATATCGCCAAATGGATGGACTAACCGGGTTGATCAACGGCATATTTCAAAACAGAGAGACAGAAAGCAAGCCGGGCTTAGTTTTGTCTCTAAAACATAGAAATAAACAAAAACAAAAAAACGTACAACAGCAGGGATTCGCTGGTGGTCACCCACCCAACTACTAACCTGCCGGCGTGTGGCTTAAGTACGGCTGAGCGGACGGGAAGCCCTGTTCTCCACACCCTGTGGTCGTACGTACTAGAAACAAATGAGCATTTGCTATATCCTACTATTTTCTTTTGGATCTGCATAACCAGATCCTCTAGATTATTAGTGTGGATGGAATTGACCTCCACATGCTTCCATCCAAGGCGTCCACTCTTGCTGTTTCATTGAATAGCGGTAGACTCTATCAGAGATGCAGATTTATTAAAAATCGGTAAACACTGGCTCAAGGAACACTTTATTCCTTATATTAAGAACCGGAGAACAGGCCAATATAGCCTCTTACTTCTTGACGGACATGATTCCCATTTGATACCTCAATTTGATAATATACGTTATCAATATGATATTATACCGATCTGCATGCCCGCTAATTCCTGTCATCTCTATCAACCGTTGGATATAGCCTGCTTTTCACCATTTAAAAGGGCCTACAGCAATCTTATTGAAAGGCTTGTGTGAATAGGATATCATCATATCGATAAAGTTGACTTTCTTGATATCTATTTAGAAGCCCACGTCCAAGCCTTCAAGAAGGCCAATATCCAGAGTGCTTTCAAAGCCTCCGGAATTGTTCCTTTTGACCCGACAAAGGTTCTGGATAACCTCATCTTCTACAGAGAGGAGAGCCGGCGAAACAGCCAATAAACTACTTCAACTATTACTAAAATGCCTTTAAATTTGAAGCAATTCAAGAAACATAAGTCAATAATCTCTCAGTTACTTTAACAAGCAGATTCTCCGGCTTCATCCATGCAAACAGAGTTATCATACATCTTTAAGGGAGCAGAGATAGCCTTAAATCGGGCGGTTCTCTTAGAGCATAAAAACCTTCAACTTCGTGAGACTGTTAAACTACGAAAAAGAACGCAGCAGCGCAATCAACACCAGCTGCATGGTCTGGATAGCTTCACAATTCAGGAAGCCTGTGAGGCCTTCGCCAACGCGTAGGCTGCGGAGGAAGCAGCTGGTGATACAGGACCTCTGGATAGTCAGCCACGTCGGCGGGCGCCGCCGCGGTATAGTCGGTGTCATATTGTTGGAAATATACGTACAAGATGCCCGAATCAAACTATCTAATCCCGGGCTTCTAAACAGTTTAATTGAGATATGAAAAGCTTCATTTTTGGTGTAAGAATCATATAGGTATATACGCTGGCCCGCCAAGCCGGCCAAGTGGCCGACTCGCTTACCGATTAGTTAGTTATGTTATGATGGATGACAAATCTTCGTGCATTAACAATGTAATAATATAACTCAGAATCATTCACATCCTGTTAGGCAATTTAGTATATTCACATAAATATGGTATGAAGAAACTCACGGTAGTGTGAGTCTCTGGGTTGGTTAATGTGGGGATCGCATGCGCCATCTTCCTTGCAAGGCTTAGAGCTTCTAGCCAGTGAAGAAAGCTCCCTTTGAAGAATGCCAGAAGTTTCGAGGCTTCGTTGGGCTGAACAGATTTTGTAGAACAGTTTTGCTCGCCCCAGTACTGGCACGCATACTGGACTGCTTGGGGAAGTTGCTTGTCGATGGTCTCATGTGAGAGCTCACATGGTGTCGCTGCGGGGTGTGGAAATTTGCAGATGTTTCTCTGCAGAACTCTCGGAAGAATGTCCATGCACAGGTTAAACAACTTCTTGTTTGCTTGCTGTTCATCAATAAATAGAGTCTCGTCTGTGCATCGTGTCTTATCAACCAGAAAGTCACGGAAGGAAAGGTGGAACAGCATGACTGGTGAGTTGTTCCTCTGGCACAACAAGCACTGAGCGCAAGTCTTCGAGCATGGCCCTGATGTTCTGGGAGGAAGTCTGAAGCAATACCTCTAGACCAAACAGTGGCAAACTTTCTCTCATGGTGATTGTGGATCCGACTACCAGCTGAAAGAGGACAGTGAGATATTTTCTATCAAAGCTGTCGCTAATTGCCTGTTTTAAGATCTCTCGGTACATTTCGTCAATCTACTTACCAGGAGAAAGAAACATCCTCTTTAGAATTTAGCAAGGTAGACATGCTGTTCTGGACGAATCTTGTAGCCTCGAGGTATCGACAGGCTGTCGCAGCCGCGATGAATATTGGCCCAATTCTTTCAATCAATTTCTCTTCCTGCTCATGCTCAGGCCAATTTTCAAGATGATTTTTCGTCGCGATATCGGGAAATCTGTCCTTCATGAAATTCCTGATGTCTCGTTCTGTGGTTTTATCTCCAACAGAATCAATTGTTAGGTTATTATATCGCATTGAAGGGATTTCCGTAAACCCTTCAATTAAGTGCTGCCCAGGTCGACTAGTAACAAAATTCGTAGTTTGATTGGTTCCAGTTCATCCGCAGTCGACAGAACCCTTATAAGATCCCGAACGTACTCATCCCAAGACCCCTGAATGCCATCCGGTGCATCGATGATAATTACCAATTTATATGAACCAGGGGTGCTGGTTCTCAGTGCAGACAGAGGTTGAAGTATAGGATTTCTCCATTGCGTATCCAGTGACTGCTGTACTACACCAGGAATGCTCTGGATGGAATCTTTCAACCTAGCGAAAGCCGGGAAGCGCACGAACCAACTGATAGGCAATAGTTGGGAATAACTTGCTCGGCTCTGCTCGGCCTGCATAGCCTCTCACGAAGAAAAAGCTAGCACCAAGCCGTCGCTCGTGATCAAACATTCTAGCCACAGTGCGAGCAATGGTAGACTTGCCGGTGCCTGCCATGCCCCTAAGCCAAAATATGCACTTATCATCACCGCCCTCTCCCCATTGCCGAATTGTACTAAGAATCTCTTTTCTAGTATCTCCGTGGCAGTATGAAGGGGGGTTTCTCTTCATATTATCAGTATTGAACGCGACGTAGTCGACTTTGGGCACCTCCTTGAGCACAGCGTCTTCGGTGAGAAGCTATAATCGAAAATTAATCTTAAGTTTCGCTCGAATGGTATTGTTCCCTACCCTTATACCCTCTCGAATTTCACCAGTCTCTTCCAATATGGAATTTGCACTTTTCTGGAGACTGTATGTCATTTTTTGAATGCTTGTCGCTGTTCCCTAGTCTAGCATCTTTAGATCCGCTTCGATACTACCTTCCGTCTCCTCAATGCCCTAGTACATGTCTTTCCAGTTGTCTATTTGCATCAAGTTCCTGAGTAGGTGTTTGAAACTAGGACGAGAACACTGGTGCACTAAGAACATATGGTATTTCAGGATTTGCAAATACAAGTTAATGATTTTCTCTTTTATCTGTGCAAGTAGTCTTTGTTCAGGTGGTGAGAAGGGGGGTTCCTTTCATACCGTCATACGTATTAGCATCTATTCTTCTTGATTCCCTATCGCACATTATTGCCTTGCATTAGCCCCAGAGACCAAGCGCGTTGCTTCCACAACTCGACAGCGGACCAGAATTTCAGAAATTTTGTTCAACCCATCTTTTGCATTATCAGACTGTTTTAGTGCATTGTCCAGCAACTAAAGTAGAAGGTTAGCACCCGAAAAAGAAATTTCTCGAGATTTACCCACAGGAAAAATGCCTTCTACACAGCCCCATGCCAATTCTGCATGAGGCTCTGCACTGAAAATTGCTGTAATTGTATCCTTGAACATTTTAATCTTGCTGAATATTTCGAGTACCTCGTCTCTAACAACTCTGTCGTTGACTATTAGTCTTTTACCATGTATCGCATCCAGTTTGTGTGTAACAATGTCCTGAAGCTTCTTGAGATGATCTTCACTGCCGGGTTCTTCGGGGTCTTCCTAGTTCGAATGGATGGATTTACTAATATCAGCTTCCAACAGAACTTTGATGAAATGGTCTAGAGCCTTCTTTCCATTCATTTCCTGCTCGACTTGCTGCCAAGCTTTCTCCCAGAATCCGTTGCTGAATGTGTTGTCGTTCATCCTCTTGCTTAACTCTTTCTGCTCTTCGGCACTCGATGGCACATTGTCATCCATCTGCTCAGTCCCTTGATTCAGATCCTTGCGTTCGACGTGTGGACCACAAGAAACATCGGATCTGCCTGAGAGACATTGATCTTGACCAGAAAATTCACCGGCATGGGGGCTGGTTCGAAGTTCCTCTCTGGAAGCACACTTGACTAGTAGTTGGGATGTGGCAGATGAAGGTGTTGATGGCCGCGCGGGGTTAAAAGCAGTTGGGTGGAAACCGGAAAGTACGCGCCTGGAAAAAGATTCTCTGATCCCTGTTCATTTCCGATCAGTCATACCAGCTGCCTAGCTTGATGCTGAATTACCTACGATCAATCGAGTGACACGTCAACTGTTGGAAATTTCTGGAATTGATTCTATCCAGTGCCATCAATGTTCTACTTTACCTACTCTCGCTCTTCTCTGTTACGTCACCTACTGCACTCAGGTCTTACCTGTTCACCTCTCGATAATCTATCTTCTATACTTTCATCTCTGGCTTTTTGGTTTTAACACATTTTAAGCTCTAGAAAAATTGAAGTTATGATAGTATGATCCATACATTTTGATCTTGTGAGCGCGTTTGGATGCCTCAGGCATCACATAGGTATGCAGCAGCTGTTTGCCATGACAGCCACAACAGCGACATGGAGGTCTGCACCTCATCTGCCCCTCCATCATCTCTATGTAATTTGCTTTGATCAACCTCACTTTTCTCAACAATCTCTTGGGGGAAATATTATCATATTTAGAGTTCAGTTGGGTATCTGTTTTATGTTACAGAATACCAATGAAAATTTTGTGTTAACCCCCGAAAAAGCAAACTCACAAGATAATTTCAACACTTTCTATTGTCTATTGCCTTCCTGTGGTGCGCTTAGGTTACCAGCCTAGCAAGGATCTGGGTCTATTGATTCTCAATTGGAATCAATACTCAATTTAGAAATCTGTCGATCCATACCACCTAATTCAATCTAACACTCAACTCCTTCCCATCCAGCCACTTCTCCAGATTCTCCGCAGCTTCCTTATACCAGCCACGGATCTGCTCATCCAAGTATCCCGTGTGCGGTGTCAAAAGTACCTGGCTTCTACCATATTCTCCCCAGCTCGTTGTCCTCCAAGGACTGTCCTTCGGCAACGGCTCCGTCTCAAACACATCGAGCGCGGCGCCCCAAATCCCACCTCCACTCAGAGTCTCCAATAACGCATCCTGGTCAATCAACGGACCCCGAGACGTATTCACCAACAACGCGCTCTTCTTCATCCCCTTGAGTTCCTCGACCCCGACAATCCCCCGACTCCGTTCAGACAAAACGCTATGCAAGCTAACCACGTCGACAGCCGCGAAGAACTCTGCCTTAGTCGCAGACACCTTGATGCTTCCGGCCACCAGACCCGCCTCACGAGCTACCTCATCTGCCTTCTCCTGCGTCAAGTTCGTCGACCAAGCAATAACTTGCATTCCGAACCCTTGCGCCGCGATCCTCGCCACCCCCGTTCCCAACTTCCCTAACCCCAACACGCCCAGCGTCTTGCCCGCCAGCGAAATCCCTAGCTCTGACCCCTGCCACTCCCCGCGCTTAATGGCCGCATCGTCGCGCGCTACGCCCCGCGCCAACGCTAATATAAGAGCCCAGGTATGTTGCACCGTCGAGTGCACGCCGACAGGGCGCGCGGAAGTCCCGGCGACTGGGATCCCTCGTGATGCGGCATACGTCGCGTCGAGGGCTAGATTGCGGCTTCCGGTCGTGAGGAGGAGCTTCAGGTTCGGGAGGCGGGAGAGCGTGGATGATGAGAATGGGGTGCGTTCGCGCATGGTCATGATGATGTCGTAGGGCTGGAGGCGTGCGATCAGTGCTTCATGCTGCAAGGGGTCGTGGGGGTTCAGCGTGTCGGGGTAATAGGATATGGTGGTTAGGCGCGGGCGCAGCGGGTCGAAATATGCTGGGGAGATGGATTGGTAGTCGTCAAGGATGGCGAGCTTCATTTTGATGGGTTTGGTTTCGGGATATAAAGGTTGTGGTTTTGAGGGTATTGAGGGCGGTTGAATGTGAATGCAATTCGGGATGAGGGTGCACGAAGGAAATGAGGGGATCGTTGATGATCTTGCGTCACCTCGGTGGGAGGGGATGAGGATATATCCGGGTATTATTAATAGCTATCCCCGCTCCGGATTCGGATCTGATAATGCACGATAAAGCGGATGGCGGAACCAACCTTCCTTCTGAGCCGCTTCTGCCCCAATATTCACTGCATCTCATAGACCTCGATTGCAGGGTATCTTCTATATTGCTGCCGCCGACCGGGGTTGCGGGATTGCGTAGTAAGCAATGGTGGATGAACTGGCGAAGAAGATGAGGAAGAGCGGAGACACACCATACTATAGATGTACACCGTTCAGACCAGACATAACACAATTCACGTGGGAAGATTAAACCCTCCGGGCATCATCTGCCGAAAGACCCCTGTCGGATCGAGCTCCCGGCTGACCCGCCGCAACATCTCCACGCTCTTGGGACCGTAACTAGCGATCGGATTTTGCCACTGCGCTGCGTAATTCAGATACACAAACGGATGGTATGCCTCCAAAGCATGCGCGTCGGCTTCAATTCCCGCGAATAGCGTCCGCGCTGCTTCCTCCACTAAGGTGTCATCCGCTGTATCGTCCCAGGTGGCGCTCAGCACGGTCACCACCAGTGATCCCTCGTAGTTCGATAGCCCCATCGCGTTGCTGTCTGGAGCCCGCGCGTAGATAGCGGGAGGTAACGGCTCGAGGGAGATCGACCAGACGATGCCCGGCACCTCTTGCACGGCTGCTAGACTGGCATTCCATCGTATATAGGTCGCATTCAACATAGGCACGGTGGGGTTATGTGTAGTCACTACACTCAATTGCCTGTCATTCTCCAAATGAGCATTGACAAGCTACAATGTATCGGATGGGAGGGAGGAGGATCCTTACCTTTGTCCATTGGGTGAAAATGAACCCTGTTCAATCGCCACGTCGTGTAAAGGGGCTATACGCACCGTGCTAGATATATAAGGAATCTCAAAGAACGCATCATACATGGGCGGGTGGTCTTCTTCGTCCTTCAGCTCCCCTGTATACACGATGCTGTTCACCACTGCAGAGCCCTGGCCACCCGCAAATGCAAAACTGGTGATCAACGAGGTATTCTCATCGTAATGGCGCTGAGCCACCGGGTCGCTCAACTCCACAAACGCACGCATCTGCGCATCCACGGTATCTATCGTATGGCGGACGCTGCCGCCGTAGATCGGACCCTGCGGGAAGGCCCGCAGATCAAAGCCCGTCACCACCCCGAACTTGGACCCGCCCCCGCGCAGAGCGGCCAGCTCCCCCAAATGCTGTACCTCATTCAGGTGCAAAATCGTTCCATTGGCCAGGACGACCTCCGCGCCGACCACATTGTCGCATGTCCAACCATAGCGTGGCGAGAAGTACGAAATGCCGCCTCCGAGTGTCAAACCGCCGACCCCGATCTGGGCAGCGCGGCCACCAGCCACCGCGAGGCCCGCCGGATCGAGCTGGCCGTATACGTCCCCCCAGGTGGCTCCAGCCCCGATGTAGACAGTGTGGGAGGCATCGTTCTCGGGCGGATTCTGGACTCGGATATTGCTCAGGGCGCGAAGGTCGATGGTGACGCCGTGTTGGATGTTGGAGGCTCCTCCGAAGAAGTTGTGGCCGCCGGAGCGGATGGCGAAGTGGCAGCCATCTTGCTGGTCTTCAGGCAGGAAGGCGGCAGTTGCGACTAAACTTGTGATGACGCTGGAGACATCCTCTGCCGAATCTGGGAACACGACGCACAACGGGTGCAGATCGGTGTTTTGTTGGGCGAAATAAGATTGCTGAGATGATTGGTACGGAGTCGTGCCGGGTAAGAAGACTTTGCTGCTCCCCAGGATTGAGGTCAGGGCGAGGCACTGGGGATGCTGTAGATTAGTGTTCGTGTCTGTATGCAGGCAAACGGTGAAGGGTCAGGACGCACACAGGTACCCAGCGAGGAGTTGCTAGTCATGGTGGGATTGCTAAGTGGTAGACAAGTCTATCAAGGGATGCAGAGTCCGCCGAGCATTTGAATCGGTCCTGGAGCTGCTGCTATCTTGGGTGGTACCTCCTTCCGCGATGAGAAGTCGTAACCCAGCGACGCCCACGTCAGTGATTATGCTGGAAGTCTAGCGCAATACCAGTGCGTAACCTGACCGGGGCCAATGTCCAGGATAGGGTGAGTTTTATGATGTATCAAGTACCAATGAAATTGTCCCCTCTTCTTGCCATGGATATGGCACATTCACATTGTTCTTTCGTAAAATCCGACGAAACACGAGCTTGGTGTGTTGAAGCAAAGGAATTCTAAAGTTTTCTTCACGCTTTGAGCAGGAAGAGGAATGAGTCGCTCTGACTTTTTAGCAGGGCCCGTGAGAAACGAAAATCAAAAAAAAAAAAAAAAAAAAAAAAAAAAAAAAAAAAAAAAAAAAAATTTTTTTAAAAAAAAAAAAAAAAAAAAAAAATAAAAAAAAAAAAAAAAAAAATTAATATAAAAAAAAAAAAAAAAAAAAAAAAAAAAAAAAAAAAAAAATATAAATAAAAA
>NW_026516003.1:0-27732 GCF_023601865.1 Aspergillus affinis | reverse complement strand
TCCGATCATCCCCTGATAGCCGCTTCCATCTGTATACCAGATCTGCCGGTCCTCGCGGCAGACTCTATCGTGGGTCTAAACTGCCTTCTCTGCTCCCTCAATGATGCACCTCAGGGGCAACTCCCACGGGGCCAACACATGAGCCCGTCTGGTCTCCCACCCCTCCTGCCTGCCGCGATATGCATATAGCGGACCTGTTTTCTTCCACTTCAGCGCCTCTATCGGAGAGTATCCGGAGGCCTTGAATGCCTCTTTCGACCTTTCCTAGCGCAGCCCCCGGGGGCAGGCCATGGCCGGCCCGGTTTGGATCCGAATGGCCGTTTCCTGAATGGTTTGTTGCATCTGTATTCGCATAGGGGGGAGGTAAAGCTCTACCCCTAGCGCGGCCGAGGCCGTATTACGAAACGCGCCACTAATAAGAACAGCTGCGCGGGTTTGAATCCTCTGGAATTCATTGACCGTCTTCTGGAGCTTCTTGTAGCTGACTGTTCGGCTCGCAGGACTATACCAGGCAGCCGCCCCGTAGAGTAGCTGGGGGACTACCACTGCCAGGTAGATGCGGCGCATGCTCAGCAGGGAGGTCCCCCAGGTCGAGCCTGAGATGCTGCGGAGGGCTTCCAAAGTCCCGTTCGCCTTAGCAAGGGCCTTAACCCTGTGGGTGTCGAACGAAAGGGTCCTATCGAGCCAGATTCCTAAGTATTTGGCGTGCTCCACCGGCTTGATGATAAAGCCGATTGCGTGGTCCTTGATGGGCAGCTGGTCGTGACCAGGGGGGTTCCACTGGGGGATCCTAGTTGTCAACCTCTGGGTCCTCCCCCTGCCACAGCTCAGTATATATATATTCCTGCGGTACGGATCGTTCTACCGCAGAGTCCTGGCGAAGCGGGTTCTTGAAATGAATGAGTCCGAACTTGTCAGGGGCGAATTTGGACGAATGCTGCTTTGACCATACCGCGGCCTTGTCTAGGGCCCTCTCCAGAAGGCGCTGGTTGACCGCTTAGCTATCCGAGATGGCCAGGGTGGCAATATCGTCAATCCACCCGTAGGAGACCGTCTTGCCTCCCTCTAGGAGGGGTGGTTGAATCCGGAGGGCCTCAATACCGTCGATCGATAGGGCGCGAATGAGGGGGGTATTAAATAGGAGGAATAGGATCGGCGATATAGGGGACCCCTAGGGGATCCCGGTAGGGGTTAAAATAAGGTTGCTGAGATATCCGGGGAGCTGCAGCCTTGTAGAACGGTTCGATAGGAAGGATTTGAGCCAGCCGGCGAAGAAACCGAGCCCTATCATACGTAGATTGTGGAGGAGCCGTATATGCGAGACGTTGTCGAAGGCACCAGCTACGTCTAGGAGCAACATACTGACCTTCCGGCCCTTGCCCCAGCTCTCAAAGATCTGGTCAAGGAGCAACTGGATCAGGTAGTCGACTGAGATGCCCCTGCGGCCCCCTAGATGGCTTCTGGGTAGGAGATTACGCTCTTCCAGGGCCCAGGCGATCCGTACTGTAGCCACGGCCTCCAGGATCTTACCGAGGGTATTTAGGAGCGCTATAGGTCGGTAGGATTTGGCGAGGCGATAGTCCCGGGAGGCTGCTTTGCGCAGCACTACCGTAGTCGATTGCTGAAAGTATTCCGGGTTGTGCCCAAGACGTAGGCACGCGTTAAATATCTGCGTTAGTGCAGTAAGGAAGGAGGAGACCTCACCCAGCCAGTGCCAGACCTTGTTAGGGATGCCATCCGGCCCTGGTACTTTGTCGGGAGGCGCCCGCCTGATGCAACGGAGCACCTCGTGCTCGGTAAGGTCCGGGAAGTCGATCTGAGGGGGTATCCGGGCCGTAAGGATGTCAGAGAGGTCAGCCGGGGATGGTTCGGGAAAGAAGGCTTTACGAAATGCCTCTACTTTCTGTTCTGCGGTCTCTGCGAGCCCGCCATCTGTCTTCAGCGTGGGTATGAGGCCTCCGCGGGCCTCCCTGCTTCTCGCCTACTTAGCTGCCTTCCACATGCCTCGAGGGCCTGATTCGGTAGCCTTGCGGACCCAGGAACGGTGGCCCTGGCGCAATGCCTTAGCCAATACCTTTCCTTTGCGGTTCCTGACTTTAGTGTAGCGCTCCCACCGGAGGCCTGTAGTAGGGTCGGCAGGGCCGTTCGCAATAACTGATTCCGTATACTCACGCCGGAATTTCCGGGTGATCTTGATCATTTCGCGGCCTTCCGCATTGAATGAAGGGTTCGCCCACTTGCTGGGCTTCGCCCACGGGGTGAAGGCAGCAATTCCTTGGTTGACTGTCTCGATAAGGTATTCTATAGCGAGCTCAATATGCTGCTTCGTTTGCAAGGGAAAGGCCTTGCTCTGTAGGTTGAGGTCCACGAAACTCTGTAGGTTCTTGACACTACAGGCTTTCCAGTTCCTTCGTCGCTGTGCCTCAGGGGTTTTAGTGCTGATATCCAGAAGAGTTTGTATGGGATAGTGGGTAGTATCCTGGTAGGGGTTCTCCCAAGGTTCTTGCACAAAGATGAGGTCAGCTTCTAGGACCATAGGGTCCCGGAGGAACTGTGCCATCACCTTATCTTTAGATCGATTCGCATTATATTGGAGAATGTAAAGAGGCTTGATCATGATCGGTCAGCCCTAGTGCGTTTCCGTGATACTGAGCGGGCCCTTGTGATAGGAGCCGTGGTAGGTGCAGTAGTTGGCACCGGGGACTTCGGGAGGGAAACAGTAGGGGTCTCGCTGGCCGAGGTCGATCGTTCTCGGTATGCTACTCTACTGCGGGATCGTTTCGTGAGTGGTATCTCGCCGGTTGGTGAGTCAACTGGTATGATAGCCAGGTGTGAGGCTTCCTGCCGTGTTGCGGACTGGGTACGGGCACTCCGGCGCGTTCCTTCAGACGAGGTAACGCTCTGCATGCCACTCCTTCGTCCACGGCAACCCCTAGGCATCGGGGTCACTGGGGCAGGCATCTCCGGTTCGCTCTGCTGACTGGCTTTATCCCGGTCAGGCTGCGGAGGCGCATCCACTCCGTCTGCAGCAAAATCCATTCTATCATCTGAGGGTCCACTGGCTGTAGAAATCATTTCTTGCGAGCCGGCGTGCGGCGGCGTAGATCCCGGTTGAAATCGGACTGTTGAGCGATTACGGACGCTCGCAGGTCTACTAACGGACCTTGTACGCCTCTCTAAGAGGCTTGTGTGCGGCTGGCTGCATCCCTCGCTGTTAGACGAGCTGGAGGCCTCCGTACCGCTACGTACGGAGAACTGAAAGTCCTGCAGGTAGGGAGGGACCCGGTGCCAGGCTTGCCGGTGCACTGCTGTAGCTTGAACCCGGTCCATCTCTGCTGCATACCTCGAATACCCTTTGTGCAAGGCAGCGTGTGCCTCTCCACACCCTGCACAGCAGCGCTCCTGGCTGTTAGTAGACTTGTGGGAGCAGTTCCGGGTCTCGTGGCTGCCCCCACAGAGTCCGCAAGTTGTTTTATTCGAACAGACAATTCCTATGTGACCATATTGTTAGCAGTTAAAGTACCGTCGGATACGAGCAGTCCGATCATATAACACTGTCTTATAGATAACGCTATCCCAAATGGTGCCTCGTGCGATTGCCTCGTTAGCGTGACGGGGATCTAAGAATTCCACGATCAGGGCAGATGATTTCTGGTTCTTATAGTTGGACGGATGAGTGAGCCAAGCGATACGCGTAATTCGGGGACTCTGTTGAGCCTCCTTGCTTACCCAGCAGTCCCTGTTCTCCTCGAGTAACTCGTTAGCTACCCGTTGTTGTTCCGTATCGGTGGTGAGGTCTCCGATTGATTTAAGTGCGATCCCATGTACAACGATACCCCAAGAGGGACGCCGTAGCATGGCCCCCGCGCTCAGGTAGTTGACCCATTGATCGTGGGTCCTGGCAGCTTCGGCCTCAGCAGCATAGCGGAGTGAGAGGCTCAGGTCGCCGGACCTAAGCTGTCTAGCAGCCACAAAACGCGCCTTAGCTAGGGAGAGAGCCCCTGTTTGACCGCATGTTTTCTATCTTGCTGTTTCCGCTCTCTACTTGATATCCGAGGCCGTAAGATGTCGGTAGGTGCGCACTGTACCAGCATCCCGTAACTTAACGATGACCTCGCGGTCCTTGCTGAGCTCCGACGGGGTGGCCGGGGCGGTGCTGAAGGAGCCGTGAGACGAGGTCGTATAGGCCGGGGGAGGCGCGTTGCGGACTACAGAGGCCCAGGACTGATTGTTCTGTTTCTGTACACTCGATTGAGTGTGATAGGACTGTTCTTGGACGTTCTAAAGGGTCTGCCGGATGTTGGCCAGCTCGGGGCCGATACGGCAGTTAGCGGTCAGAGTATCTACAATTTCGTGTTACAGAAAATCGCAGGCGTCAGCTACCTGCTGTATAAAGCTGACTACCGGTTTGGAGAGCTGTTTCCCATTTGATTCGTTAAATAAAAGGTATTGCTGCGCATCTTTATTGAGGTTCAAAACGCAGTTGAGAAAATTCTGATTGTGCGTGTTTATCGCCTCGGGAATCCCTGAAAGGGCCGGCCACGAGGGTTTCGCCCCAATCATATCGATATCCCCTATAAGATCCCTCTGGCTCGATGAGATCAGGATTCAACACTGCCCCCCTTTGCAGACAACAGGGCCCGGCCAAAACCTTAATCTCAGCTGGCTATGTTCTTAAATCTACGGAGACTCGTGTTTTTCATAGCAAAAGTTACTTTCTTATGATTAGTGTTAAATTAGAAGTCATTCAAGGTAGAGACTGAATGACTTTGAAACTATGATTTATAGTAGAATTTTCAAGTCGGATGATGTTTATTACACCCTATAGGCTAGCGTCTCATAGTCCTCCCTTCTATCTATCCATCAACGCGTGCTGCCTTGATTTATGTCCTAGCCATTCGCATGATTGTACCATCTATCTATAGCTACTATGGAAATATGTCTTTCGTACGGGGTCATCCTTATTTTGACAGACTACCCATTCCTGAACACTAATTTCTTCTGACATTTCCTTCTTGCGTTTTCTGCCTCGGTCTAAGATCAAGATCTCCAGACGATACGTAAGATCTGACGCCATGCGCTGAATGGCAGAAGTATGGATCTGAGACTCCGTAGTAATATCCCGCGCTGCACCACGGTAAAGCCAATTGACCTTTTTCAACGAGCCATTAGGTTGCAACGCCATCCACGACAGAGGCAGATACTCTATCAAACGCCAGGATAGCACCGATGAAAACGAGAAGCCGTGTCGGAAATCCAAGCGATCATGTATGATGCCGTGAGCGGCCGAAAAACGAAGGGCTTCATGGAAGGCGGTACTGGACGCAGACGCCGGCTGTTGAGAGGAATGTCGCTGGTTGACTGGTACGCTCGGATGGTTGGTATCATGGTCGGAATCATCGTAGAGAGAAAAATTCTCGTTAAAGTTCTCAGTACATTCTGATTTCTTCATCTTGCGAGAGTCGAGTTGCAAGCCGGCACGCTCGGCCTCCTGAACCATCCAAACTAAGGTGTATGGCTGAGGCGCCATCGCTCGCCCCGGGATCGTTTCCATCCTCCCCTGATGTCGGAATGGCAGCCAGGAAACCAAGCCTCCTAAACGTCTTAGTAAAATTCGCCCCATCTGCGAGGTCTACCGAACCCAATCTTATACAGAGCCACAGGATATCTCGAGAGCAGCGAGATACTTGCACTCGCGAGATCATGTCGAAATCTCCAAACCAGGCTACAGCCGGCCATACTTACAATCAACGTCGAATGTCAAAACAGCAATTTGCAGGGCCTCTAAGTATTTGTATTCCCCGCCGGTCAACTGGTCCCACCATATGATCAGTGATTGCGGACGCAGAATGGGTCCTGAAGTGGTAGAAGGCTAACGCATTTAATTTCCCACTTATGGCCAAAGCCGCTCGCGATTATCTATACATCCCTTCTGCGGAGGTTGGGATTGAACGCGAGTTCAGCAACGCTAGAGATGTCTTGGGACTCCGAAGATACTGTCTGAACGCGGAGACTATGCGATGATTAATGCTATTGAAAGGGCAATATCAGACATGACTTTAGGGCGGTGCACGCATGTAAATTCAGTGGTATAGAATCAAAGTCTCGTATGTGCTTTGTTATGGATCAGAGTATATGAGCTTGGTTGATTTATTGGGATGTAATGTAATGAATGGTTATGTATGGTATCTTATTATATAATAAATATGAATTATTCATATTATTCAATTCTGTTGAGATAAGTAGGTTGTATTGAGTTCTTAATGAGTTATCTAAAAAGTGGGAATCCCATCTATTTAAGCGTCCATCGCTAGTCCCGCCATAAGCTTAGACTACCGCGATACTTGACAGGAAGCCCAAGCCCCTCTCAGCTCTCCGTCTCCTTCGCTACTTCACTCCTCAAATCCGCCAACCCCACTGCTCCACCCGATTGAGCTACCCCACAACCCAACGAAAAACCTCTACACTAAATCCCGATCACTTACTCTACCATCGCTGCTGAACTCTCTCGTTCCATAGACAAGCGCACGATAGGACGTGCCGAAAACGGGAGTTTACTGTACAGGGATATATATAGCTGAGTGTTGGCCGTCTCTCTAGGCGTAATTGCTAGTAATGTACCCGTAGGAATATCGAATGATGAAGGTCTGATTCTTTCAATCTAGCTGCAAATGATGGTTTAAATACATGAAGAATAATAAGCAATCTAGCCTAAAAAGGCAGCTGAAAAAGATATAACTTTTGAACCATGGAAATAACAGAAAAATCTGCATAATCCTCGGGAATCGGTAGTTACCAATACCGATGTCCGGAATAGAAAGGTCTCCTATGTGACTAGCGGTCACATACGGTCGACACTGAGGTAGCCTGCATATGGCGTTTACAGTTGGCGTACCCAACTAGACTACATTAAGAATCCGTACCTAGCCTAGTGGGCCGTGGGCCGTGGTTTATAATTCAACTTTAATTGCGAGGAGTCAGGGTGAATGACATCAACCAACCAACCAACCACTGTACATAGTCTCAACATTTGTTCAAGGATAAGGGAAACCGCATGGGAAAAACCTTATCAAGACCAGTCAGTGTTGCTGACTTGCGTACTAATCTAATCCATCACCTAACCAGGGCAATCATAAAGGAAATATCAGCCATAGCAACACCTCCCATATAAATAGCTAGAATTGACGGTGTTTTCAAAAGGAAATCTTCCACGGCTAATACCTCCAATATTTCTTACCCGGATTCATCTTCCGAATTCAAGTATGCGCAATCACTGCGGAAAAGGTTACCGTTAGCTACTCAAGCCAATGAGTATATATGAGTAGAATATGCACATACTCTCTATTCCATACAGATCTATCAGCCAATCTGCGCTCATCAACTGCATCAATATAGGGACATCCACTCACTGTCTATTCCATCCAAATCAATCAGCAAGTCTGCACTTATCAACTGTATTAATATAGGGATATCCACTCACTGGCTACTCCATCCAAGTCTATCAGCAAGTCTGCACTCGTGAACTGTATTAATATAGGGACATCCACTTACGTTCTATTCCAGCCAAATTAATTAGCTAGTCTGCAATTATCAACTGCATAAATATAGGGATATCCACTTACTGGCTATTCCATTCAACTCCATCAGCTCCATCAGTTAGTCTGCACTTATCAACTGTATCAATATAAGGATATCCACTCACGTGCTATTTCATCCAAATCTATCAGCCAGTCTGCACTTGTTAACTGCATTAATATAGGGATATCCACTTACGGGCTATTCCATCCAAGTCTATCAGCAAGTCTGCACTCATCAATTGTATCAATATGAGGACATCCACTTACGTTCTATTCCAGCCAAATTAATCAGCTAGTCTGCAATTATCAACTGCATCAATATAGGGATATCCACTTACTGGCTATTCCATTCAACTCCATCAGTTAGTCTGCACTTATCAACTGCATCAATATAGGGATATCCACTCACGTTCTATTTCATCCAAATCTATCAGCCAGTCTGCACTTGTTAACTGCATTAATATAGGGATATCCACTTACTGGCTATTCCATCCAAGTCTATCAGCAAGTCTGCACTCATCAATTGTATCAATATGAGGACATCCACTTACTGACTATTCCATTCAAGTCAATCAGCAAGTCTGCACTCATCAACTGCATCAATATAGGGATATCCACTTATATCCTATTCCATCCAAATCAATCAGCAAGTCTGCACTTATTAACTGTATTGATATATGAATATTCACTTACTGGCTATTCCATCCAAATCTATCAGCAAGTCTGCACTCGTGAACTGTATTAATATAGGGACATCCACTTACGTTCTATTGCAGCCAAATTAATCAGCTAGTCTGCAATTATCAACTGCATCAATATAGGGATATCCACTTACTGGCTATTCCATTCAACTCCATCAGTTAGTCTGCACTTATCAACTGCATCAATATAGTGACATCCACTCACTGGCTATTCCATCCAAATCTATTAGCTAGTCTGCACTTATCAACTGTATCAATATAGAGATATCCACTCACTTTCTATTCCATCCAAATCTATCAGCAAGTCTGCACTCGTCAACTGCATCAATATAGGGACATTCACTCACTGGCTATTCCATTCGAATCCATCAGTAAGTCTGCCCTTAAATTTACCTTGCGTTAATTATCCGATCCGATCGTATTTACTGACCATGATATTTTTATTTTGAAAATCTCGTTATTGTTGCGGTAAGATCGGCTTTCGGTTGGAGGTCGAAGTGATGTTTGTTCCGAACGTCTCTTGCGTTTTGCAAGATTGGATTTCGTGGATTATGCCACGCTTTTGTACAGAGTCTCCAGTCCACTTTGCTGACTGGGTCTCCCCCACCAAGGAGTCCTTGGCTACCTGGTCACGAACCAGTTAGCCAATTATAAAAGTGGGGCGATTGTCGGCACGGACACCTTGACATCTCCTTCGGTTCGACACATATCAATAACAGTATTTCAATTCGATGGGGCCTGACTTCCAGGCCCATGTATGGGCTTTGGCGCAGTCGAAGCTCGAGTGTGTCAGCCGAGAACGCAATTGTGGAAAGGGTGGCCTGTTCATAGTTCTGCTACCATCTAAGACATATACGCGCAAACAGGTAGTTGAAGGCGAGTGAGGGATTTTCCTGGTTTGACTCGGCCTCAAAAGAAAAACGACATTGCACAAACTTAAAATCAATGGGATCTGAAGCGGAATTACCGTAATAGGCACTCGAGGGCGATGGCTCAAGCCGATTGGTCGCCATAAGAAAAAGCAAAGAACCATTGGAACACATCCATCGAGATGCAGTGCGGCCAGGGACGTGCCACCCATCGTGGGTTATCCAAACCAATATCCATCTCGGTTATCGTAATCAAACTCACTGCCGAAAGACGGTTTCGTAAGCGGGGGAGTGGGGGGGGGATCGCCCCGCGAGATGGACCATTTCTTCTCATTGACATCTCGCATGACTTAACAAAATTCCGTGCCCCATCGAACCTAGCAAATAACCAATACGCCTTTCATATTTCAAATTCGCTTTCACAGAGCGAGACTTGAAATGTTAGTGACAAGCTTCGCTTCGGACATAACCTTTGGTCAAGCCCGTTATTGGCTGTCGTCTCGTTCTTCAGTTCCACGGTATGTAGACTAATTTTTCATGTCTGATGGTGTCACAGACCTAGACCCGAAAATCGGCACTAAGGGGCATCAGTGGGCGAAATCCTGGGAGTGGGTTAGCGTTAAAACAAGCAGCGCGGATTGGCGTCCCATCGCTCAACGTCGATGGGTCGATGTCTATTAGAAGGCGTACTCCACCAGCTAGTCGCCTTTTCCGATGGGCAGGAATACGCCGAACAGTAAAAGCCTAATCCGCATTCTCTCTTACGGCCTGAAAGTTACCCCCATTATTGTTGCTGCATTTTCATATATATGTACGATCACAAGATGAATAAGATAGATGCCAAACCATTCGCTGACCATCCTTGTGCTTTCACCAGTCCGATACAGGATTCAGTCTCCAACGCTTCGAAAGAGTTAACCAAGTCAATGAGGTCTTAGGTAGTAGAGCTTGATCCCGAGAAAGACGTATACATCCCCCCCTGCCGCATCGCCATACGAAACCCATGCTGCCCAGCCATAACGGTCTTCATGAGATTTCCAATGGCATCAATCTCCGGACTCGCGGGGAGAAGATGGTCATGAGCTACATGCAAGGGCATGATGAAGCAGAGGACCCCGTAGACACTCGTGTTATCGCCAATGGATTGCTGTGCCAGATAAACAATCTCGCTTGCCAGAGCGTGCTTGCGCTGCGCTCGCGTGTGTGCGGTTGATGGCCTGTCCAGCCCGGCAGACACTTCTAACGACGGAGGCGATGGTGTTAGCCACGGGACCCCAAGCAGGTAACATAGTTCTTCCAAGAGGAGAAGGGCCATGTGGTAGAAGGCAATTGCAGGAGCAGTTTGGGCGACGGATCTCGGGGGAAAAGTGTTGCTTGCACTAAGCCGAAAAAACGAGGTATCTTGCCACTGTTGAAGTGCCGTCAAGGTCTGCTTTAGACTCATTTCCAAGACTGCATGGTTCCTTCTGTCCAGAAGCTTGCCATCTTTTAGACAGTCCAGGCCGTGTAGGAGACCGGGGATGTCAACTGCGATATTGAGCAAAGTGTCAAATATATTGCGTGATTCATCTTCGGTCAGCTTTATAGCTTTCCTCCAACGTTTCTCGGCCAGGAAGCACGGCTGATGAAGCGTCCCAGCGCTCACAATCTAGCTATGTTACTCTTGTTCGAAGAATACATAGGCACTGTCCAATTGATTTTAATAAGCTTACTATTGTATAGCGGAATGCCAGCAAAATATCTCTGTTTCTTCCATTTCGATAACGCTCTGGCCCGTTTATCTGAATCTACCATAAAGATTAGCCAATCTAAGGACAGCTGCAACAGTACCCTACCACGGGCTATTTACCAGACGAGAGATGCCCTTGTAGTGCTCAATCCAGGACCTTGGCTCGGTGACGACAATATTTTCGTAAAGGCAAAGGCACATTATGCTCATCAGAAGGTCCGGTTCGGTCGTTAGATCTTGGTCAATGGCTTTCCGAACGGCCGTCAGAGCCTGGGAGTATGTCTTTACTGCTTCCCCAGAGGGACTTCCACGAGTACCTAGAGCTGTCGTTGAGTGATAGCTCACAGTAAGCGCCTTCATACATTTGTGCTGTAGGGAGCCGATCGGTAAGGCTCTATCCAGGAACGCACACAGAAGGCGAGGAATCCCGGACCCTTGGGAGCATGTTCCGCTGCCGACAAGCCGAAGCAGGAAATACTCGCGGGAGACTGAAATCGGGTCTGGAGCTAATGTAGATATCAAAACTGGCATTGCCCGTCGAGCAGCCGACGCCCGAGTATTGTTTTTGCCCAACTCTTTTTCCTTGAAAGGAATGCTGTTCCCTGCTGGCTGAAAGGGGACAATTACAAGGGATGAAATGTACCCTTGACAAGTGTAGCCTAGCTTCTTGCATGTTGCACAGAATGGCTCCTGCTGGTCTGCAGAGCTGTTACCATGATGTGATGCAATCCAGCGGGGCTGTCGATGACGGGGAGACGAAGATTTGTGGCTTGAATCATAGGATACCATTATGTGCTAGGTGACGTAATCGGCTTACATACCACATTTCACCCTGCGGTCCCTACACGTTTCACACTTTTTCGTTCGGCGCCCGCCCGTTAGTTTGCGTGGCGCCAGCTCCATGGCGTCACGCTAAGAATCTGCTTCGAGGGTTCAGGTAATGCCGGCCCATGCGCATTGGACGCTGCACAGATATGGTAGGATGGTCTGGTCTGGCGTTAGAGGGACGGCAGATGTCTTGAACTTGTCGGCGTCGAGGGAGTCGATTTCATTCATATTGTCCCGGCGATCGCGGGGTTGAGGGGCTGATAGGGCTAATTAGTTCGTGCGATAGATGTGTTCCAATGGTTCTTTGCTTTTTCTTATGGCGACCAATCGGCTTGAGCCATCGCTCTCGACTGCCTATTACGGTAATTCCGCTTCAGATCCATGAGAAGTGATACAACCCCCCCCCTCTCACGGATTGTTATGATCCATAATGCTCTAATTCAGCCGACTTGACTTATCTGGCCATCGATTGGTCGGAATCGCCCCACAGTTTGTATTGCGATTCTCCGCGCTGTAATTGCTACACCTCGTGTTGGCTGTTATGCTACCAACAATCAGAAAAAGCAAAGATAGGGCGCGAAGACGCGTTCGCGTTTAACCTTCTGTTTTTTTTACGTTTAATCCACTTTTTCTATCACTCATACCTTACTGCGTGCAACAAGCGTGACATTCGAAAATAGACCAATTTCTCTATGTTCATGAATATCAGATTCTGATCTGTAAGCTGTGCGCATATGCGATCTTACTGACTCATCTTACCGGCCATCTCAAACGCTATCGCAAAGAATTTCCCGGATTCGAGAATAGCGCGGCCATCTCTGCCCTAGAGAATCAGCTAAGGGGCTTTTCTCTGGTCAATCCACTAGAGGAACGGGTGACTTTTCCCTTTTCGCAAAGCCCTCCATTATCAACACTTCCATTGCACGTCGGCTTTTAATGTAAGGACTGTTTGTATATTACTACGTCTCTTCCCTGGATGAAACAACATACTCAAACCCATCAGACAATTAAGAAAGGCCGGGGGCGACCCAAAAAAACATCCAACATTGTTACTCGTGATAATCCTATCCAATCTCTGTGAGATAATATTTCTTGCCAGCGTTTTTTCGTTTCCGGGTCCCAAAGTTAGTTCTTTCCGGTGACTTTGCCTCTTCTTCCGACTGCTACCTCTGAAACCGATTTTATTTGTGAGCAGGTCTATAAGCAACTCCGGCAGTTAGAGCAGCATCAGGAACAAGAAAGTCAGATTATTACAGCAGACTGCCACTACACTGCAATCAACCCCTGGTTAGAAAAGACCCGATGGCAGGAGTATACGCAAGGGCATACCCTTTCGGAGTTAGCTAGTCTGGCCTATATGCCCGATCCAGATCGAGAACCTCTCTTACAGCTTTGGACCGAGTTCCTTGATGCCATTCTTGATCAGGCTGTTCAATCCCTATCTACCCACCGGGTCAATGCATTTGATCAAGCTCAGATCAACAGCTTTATTGATGATGCCTATCGGCGGCCCTCTCATCGCCCAGTCTTCTATCACCTTCAGCCCTCGACGGAAAAGCGTTATCGACGGATCTGGAAACGCCTCTTCGGCTTTATCTACCGCACAACCTAGCCTACACAGTCGATTCGACTAGGCTATTTCTTAACCGAAATACAGGCCAATCTGTTATCTGAGATGATGCAATTCAGTCAGCAATTACACGAACAAACCTCCGCTATTTTGAATCCTCTGAATAGTCTCGAGCGACAAACGAACGCTAATACCCAAGAGATATCAGAAAAGCTTAATCGAACCTGTCTTCTCTTCTGTATTGCTCTTCTCGATCATATCCTACACAGGGCTATCTTCGAGAGTGTGGTAGTAGGATTTTTCGCAATCTTAGGAATTGATGAACAGAAGCAGACCTTTCGCAGTGCCTATACATATATCCCAATCCTCTCAGGGGTCATTAAGATTGGGCAGCTACTGGTGATTCAGAGATCGGTCTTGGCTGTAGATAATGGGTCCGTTGAGGAACCCTCTAGTCTATTAAATGAGATGCGTCAACGATTTCTGATCTATAGATGCGCTACCCCGATCGGCTGGGCGCTCCGATTACGCACCTATGGGAAAAAGATCCGGTTGCGTCAGGCGCCAGCTCCTCCGGGGCAAGTGGCCTGATCTGATAGCAGCAGTACTTTTAGTTATCAGGACAAGTCGTTTAAGATGGCGGATTTCCGATGCCTTGTTCATTATTAGGTCGAGACTTTGCAATCAAAATTAAATTACCTTCTACTGCAAAATCGATCTTTCCCACCACTTTCTATTCCGAATTTCAACCTATCCCAGGTCTTTGATGATCATGCCCATCTAGCTACCGGATGAAACTTTCTACAAGATCCACGGAACCAGACCCTGTTCGCTGGATCCGAGCGATAGATTCTCAATTATATAATCTATGAGCTACCTCTCCGATACCAGTTTCTGAAGATAGACCTGGGATGTCAACAACTGAGCTGGGAACCGAAAGTAGCGAGAGATTATCTGAAGTAGATTGATCAGTTCTTAGAACAGTTATTGATCGTTTGTCATCTTACCTCTGGCCATCCCGCTCGCGGCACGGAAATTCTGAGTCTTCAACATATCAATACCTTGCATGGGGGGTATCGCGGGATCTTTATAGAGAATGGCCTAGTAGAATTAGTTACGGCATACCATAAAAGATATTATATGACCGGTTCCACATCACTCATCCACCGATATCTTCCTGAGCGGAAAACGACAAAAACACATCCATCTTGATGGAGTAGCGGGAAAGAACTTTTAAAGATTAGAAGCGTTCTGGAGTCTCTAAAATGTGTCCCGACTGACCGACCGACCGACCGAAAAGGCCTATAGGCACACAGATGATAATTAAACAACCCGCAGCGGTATTAGGTGACACTTAAGATCAATAAGTATATCTCAAGTAAAGATACTTCAGATCCTAGACATCCTTTAGTAGCTACAGCACCTTACGCATTCATGCTAATATTGGTATTTTACTCCTGCCAAAAGAATACCGACCTGTTGCGTAAGCCACTATAGATCCTATGGATCCTTTAGTAGCTATAGTACCTTAAAGATCTCCCGTAAAATCTAAGATAAAGTCTGTTGGCATAACAGTTATCCTTTGGCCCAGTTATTAGTACAGCCAGTTTCCCTCTATGAGCCACACCCCACCCTCAGGCCAGTATCTTTAACCTTAATATAGGAGTCTAGGTATATTCGTCCGATAGAATCTATAGAACCTCTAGTATGCTTAGTTTCTATATCTCTATTAGCCGCGATAGGATGGAAGGAGCCTACCTGTCTATTGCCGCGCAGCTAATCAGCCCACCTAAGGGTTATAGCTGCGCCTACTGTGGGTATATTGGCCGGACCCAGGAGACAATGCGAAAGCATCGCCGCCAGAAACATCAGGATCAGAAAGGACGGCGAGGTCCAGGCCGGCAATCTAAGGCCCAGGCCCAGGCTTGCCTCCGTAACCGTCTTGCCGATCGAATAGTTAGCTGTCAGCGTTTCTGCACTACTCGCGCAGGCAATTCTTCGAGGTAACCTGCGCGGACGTCCAAATCGATCTAAAGGCAGAGGAAACAGTCTCTCTAAAAACCCCTGCCGCTATTATCCGGGCCCGGGTCGAGCAGGCTTTGCAGGAGGGCCAGGCCGCTGCGGAACGGGCCGATGGCCAGGTACTGACAATTGACCCGCATCCGACTGCCGTCTCTCCCTGGCTGGAGCTAACCCGCTGGCCCCAATACCTCCAAGGGCAGGATCTGACCGCAGTAGCTCTGCTAGGCGATCTGCCTGATACGACTGAGCCCTTGCTCGAGCAGTTTACCGCTAGCGTCCAGCGACTGATGATGAGCGATAGCTCTGTTAAGGCTCGAAAATCGGATAGAAACGCTTGATTCCTTCTCATACTACAACTGCAGAGGTTCTAGAGATGCAGCTGCCCAGTGTGGGTCAGCTGACTGACTAACTACGTGCAGCCTAGCGCCGCAAGCCATAGCAGGCTCCAACAACTGATCGATCAGGCCTACCACGCGATCAAGGAGGGCCGGATCAACGAATTCGACCAGATTCAGATCAATACCTTCTTCCGCCGACCGGGGATCTGGAACCGGCCGATCCAGATCCATCTCCGGCCAGCTACCTACCGCCGGTACTGCCAGGTCTGGCAGCGCCTAGTCTGTTTTGCCCATCGTAGCAGCCGGACTGATCAGCCGATTGCGCTCCGCCACCAGCTGAATACTGCCCAGTTTGCCGCGCTTGATCAGATGGAGATCTACGGCCAGCAACTAGTTGATCTACCGAGCCAGGAACAAGATCTAGAACCGTCGCAGCGCGCCAATGAGCAGAAGCAGGCCGAGGAACTGCTGATAAGGCGTGCCTAGCATTTTCAATTGCCTTGCTCGACCATGCCCTTAAAGGGGACCTCTTTGAAAGTACCCTAGTCGGGTTTCTCGCGGTTTTAGGGATTGATACGAAGCAGCAGACCTTCTTAAAACCCTACAGCTACACCAGCTATCTGTCCGGACTGGTTAAAATGGCTCAGATGCTGGTTGCTCTGCAGGCAGTCTATCAAGCAGAGGCTGGCCGGGTAACCCATCCGGCCGACGCCCTGGATGAGATGCGGGAGCGGTTTTTAATCTTCGGGGTCCGCGCCCCGTTCGGCTGGATTACCCGACTCCGGGCCTACGGGAAGAAGGTCCAGAACAGTACCACCGGCATGGGTTATATTTACTGGAGCGACGATGATCAGACGCTCAGCTACAAAGAGCTACAGCTTAGTATGTCGGGATTCTGGCAGTTTATCGCAAAGCAAGTCCAGTTGGCCCAGATTCAGCTAGAGGGGCTTTTTCTGCTGCACGACGAGGAAATACGCGAGACGATCGTACCCCGACTAGCTCTAAATGAGCTGCGGGATGACCCAACCAATAACTAGCGGGGATGGAACTTTCTCAAGGATCCCCGAACGCGGGCAGCGTTATCGACTACTGGCGAACGGTGGCTGCTCGACCGAGTCCTTGAGACAAGCTGGCTGCGGGATGAATTCCTCGAACTGCGCCGGATCGGTCAAGAAGATCATGTTCTCTGGCGGGAGAGAATCGTGACCCGTTACCAGCAGAATATCGAGAAGTTTCTCGAGCGGCTTCTTCTGCTCGTCCATATGACTGGCGGCCAACCGGACCGGGCAACTGAGCTGCTTAGCCTCTGCCATAGCAATACCAAACATGGCCGCCATCGGAGTATCTTTATCGAACATGGACTGGTCAGTACGGTTACCAGCTACCACAAAGGCTATTCGATCAATAATACTACCAAGATCATCCATCGTTATCTCCCGAAGGCGGTCAGTGAGCTCGTGGTCTACTATCTCTGGCTAGTCCTCCCCTTTAGCCAGGCGCTCGAGCGGCTCGTCCGGAACCACCGCCAGTCTGGCTCACCCTATCTCTGGCCTGCGGGGGAGGGTACATGGGCCAGTGAGCGGCTGCGGAAGGTGCTGCAGCAGGAGGCCCAGATCTACCTAAAGACAAAGCTCAATATTATGTCCTATCGGCATGCAGCGATCGCCATTTCACGCGTCCACCTGAAAGGTAGTAGATTTAAACGAGACTACGGGACGGATGACGCGCCGTTTGATCAACAGGTAAGCCATAGATCATGGATAGCCGGTACAGTATACGCGCGGGGAATCCAGGAAGCCCCAGGACATATCGAGGCACGGCGGCGGCAGTATCGGGCAGTCAGCCGGGAGTGGCATAAATTCCTTGGCTTTGAGGTCTATCTTGGGCCGCGGAAACGGCGTGCCGAAGATGATTTGGAGGGTACCAGACCGAAACAGGCATGTATTACTATTGAGATGGACGACGATTAGATATCTTACCGGTTATTATCAGTATCCTAGAGGCCTAGGCTCAAAGAATTGAATCTTAGGATTTATGGAATGGTCGATATATCCTAAAAAATAATGAGTGAGAGAGAGATATATATATATCTATACTACAGATATAAATGTACATGTAGGCTACTCCACTAGTTTCTGGATAGGATGACGATCTATCTTTTTTTTTATTAAGTCCCTAGCCCAGAAGAGGGCGGGAGTCCTTGCTATAGTGGATTATAGAGCTCTAAAGGAACTGTACTAATAGTAACTAATGAGCCAGATCCAGCGGTTCCTGCGGCCGAGCAGTAGCCGCAGTAGTGGCCCCATGCCCCATACGATATGACCGCGCGGCAGCGAGCCAAATGGGAGGATCTCTGGTGGCTGGTGCAGCAGCCGGAGGCACCAATAGAGGTAGAGGAGACACTCCAGCCATGGATCATGCGGCCACGCGAGCAGGCATACTTGGAGTTCTGCGTGGAGCTGCTGAACCAGCGCCATCGCACCCACGAGTATAAAAATGTGCTGGTGTGCGCCAGGGCCGTTCTAGACCGCAGCGAGACGGGGTGGCATGGCGCCGATAGCTATCCGCCCATCTTGTCGCGGGTCATCAAGATTGCACGGTTTGTGGTTGTGCAGAAGGCGCTCTGGCTAGATCCTATGGTTATATCAATCATCCGGATGTGGCAGAAGGAGCAGACCGTGACTCTATAGGCACTGCTCAGTGCGGATCAAGAACTAGAGGATATCGATAAGGGATACAGCAGTTCGCGAGAATCGAGTCCTATATCCGAAGGAGTAACAGCAGGGACAGGAGCAGAAGCAAGAACAGAAACAGCAGGAATATCTATCAAGTTAAGCTCGTAACGCTCCCGGAGCTCCCCCAGCGCCCACCGATCTACCCCCGAGTCCCCGGCCCGACCCACGTTCCAGGACCAGGTAGAGCGTATGGTCCATCGTTTTATAGTCCGCGGCACGCATGGACCGATAGAAACGCTACTGGACTGGCGGATATATGGGCTCAAAATCCACTACAACACTACGAGCCCTGGCCATGTGACCTAGATGAGCGAGGAGGAACTAGGGTATAAGGACATCCATTTTACGATAAGGGCATTCCGGGGCTATCTTCATGGGCTCGTGCGGGCTACTACGGATGCACTTCATGACATATTATATATATCTGCTGATTACCCTATTCCTAACATTCCATGGGCCCAGCTGTACGATGATCTTACCCAGAACAAGCCTGGCTGGAGCTTTTTACAGGATAGCCGCACGCCGTGGCCTGTCGATGGGCAACATTGGATGATCGAGCGGCTCCGCAGTGAGACCGCGATACAGAAGCAGTTTATTCGCGGTCAGCAATTGCATTCGCAACGTACCCACGGCTACTTTTAGCAGGTCACGCGGTTTAAAGAGAAGCTCGCGGTACTTATCCATATTAGCAGCGGACAACCGGCACGGAGCCCCGAGCTAATCAGCATCCAGCATCAGAATACCGAAACCAACGTCCGTCGTAATATATTTATCGAGGATGGGATAGTAGCATTCGTCACTGCATACCATAAGGGATTTTATGCGAGTAATGATATCAAGCTAATCCACCGGTTTGTGCCCCGTGAAGTGGGCTCGCTAGTCGTGTATTATCTGTGGCTCGTCCGGCCGTTTATCGACCAGTTGACCGCATGGCAGCAGGCCCACGGCCCCCGGGCCCAGACAACCCCCCCGGCGGCCCCCCCCGGTCACTGCACACACCCGGGCATTGCTCTGGGGCCCCGATCCCGGCACCCAGCGGGGCTGGTCGTCCGACAGATTGCGTGAGATACTCAAGCGGGAGACATATGAGCGGCTCGGGAAGCAGGCCATCAATCTGCATGCATACCGCGATATTGTCATTGGGATCAGCCGGCGGTTCCTGCGGCCGAGCAGCCAGTTCCCCCATAATAAGCAGGAGACGAGAGACCAGGCAGCAACCATACTAGATGCCGATAATGAGGACAGCATAGATGCCGAGCAGTGGATGGGCCATATTGCTGATCTCCAGGCGGCCCATTCATCTCACGTAGCCGGAATGATTTATGGCCGGAATATTATGGAGCAGGCTGGTACCACGGCTCACCGGAAAGAGATGTTCCGTTTATCCAGTACCGACTGGTACCGGTTCCTGCAGTTTGCGTCGGCGGAGGCAATAGAGCCCCCCACGGCACTCGGAAAACGCAAACGGGCGCCATGGGAGGAGGCAGCCGCAGAGCAACAGATCTGGCGGCGTTACCGGTTTCAGCAAGCTGACATGGCCGCCGCCGCGCAGCGTATGGTACAGAAGGAGATCCAGCTCCGGGGGGTACAGGGTCCCGCACTGCGTGCCATTCAGGACGGGGAGAGCCCGGTGGTAGCCGTAATGCCCACGGGAGGTGGAAAAAGCATGCTGTTTATGCTCCCGGCATGGGTGGAGCCCGGGGGGACGACTGTCGTGATAATTCCTCTACTGGCACTGCGGCAGGACTTTCAGCGGTGGTGCCAGCAACTAGGCATCTCGTGTGTTGCATGGGAGAGCCGGCGACCCCCCGATGAGGCATCCATTGTACTAGTGACACCCGAATCGGCTGTTACCCCCGATCTCCAGTCATTTTTGAACCGGCTCCGGTTGGTCCAGCGACTGGACCGGATCATTATTGATGAATGCCATGTTATGCTGCCTGAAGAAACGGATTTCCGGCCCGCGATGCAGCAGCTTGGCCGGCTAGTGACTGCCCGCACGCAGATGGTATTGTTAACTGCCACATTGCTACCGATACTGGAAGATCGGCTATTTCAGCGGATTGAATATGCCCGCGAAGATATCCGCGTATTCCGGGCCCTGACAACGCGGACCAACATCCGATACCAGGTATGGCGGCCAGAGGTAGGGAATATCGGGCGAGGGCCGCATGCATGGCTGCAGGTGGAACCCGTGGAAACATTCATTCAGCAGCGAATCGCGGAGGCCACCACGGCAGGCGGTAAGGTAGTCATATATGCAAACATTATCAGCCAGGTGACGGCTGTCGCGGAGTAATATGGCTGCGAAGCATACTACAGTCAGGGAATCGACCGGCCGGGGGTGTTGCAGCGATTTATAGACGGGATCAGCCCCGTAATCGCTGCCACAAGTGCATTAGGAATGGGGGTAGATATCCCCGATATCCGGTGTATCATCCACCTGGGCACACCGCGGACGTTACTGGATTATGCCCAGGAGAGCGGGCGTGCGGGCCGGGATGGCCAGACAAGCCAGGCCATCATCATTCAGCCAGCCGGGTGGGATGAGCCCGCCATCTGGATGCAGGATGTGCCCGCAGTCGACCAGCAGTTGAGAAAATTCTGATTGTGCGTGTTTACCGCCTCGGGAATCCCTGAAAGGGCCGGCCACGAGGGTTTCGCCCCAACCATATCGATGTCCCCTATAAAGTTAGGTTCAATCGATAGCGGCTGGGGTTGATAGTAAACTGGCTGATTCTAGAGGCCGTAGCCGTCGTGGTTGTTGAGTAATTTCAAAAATTAGGTTCGCGTCGAAGTTGTTGTTTTTAATTTTTTTTTTTTTTTTAGCTCTCGAAAGGGATTTCTCCTTTTAATTACTTACTTACCTGTTCTTCTCTAATGGCAATGCAAACACGCAGAAATCGTCAAAATTACCTTGCTCTAAATGATGGTTTTGATAGTGATACACTACCTGAAGACTGAATGTCGAGTCTAACTAAGACTCCAGCAACTCAAGATTTACAAGAGCATGGCCCATCTTCTTTACCCGAATCTATTATTCAGCCAGTAGCCTCTACTGATATAATCTCTTATCTTGATTTTCTGGATAAAGAGATACTACCGTCAGAATCTGCCTCTCAATTTCCAAATAAAACAACTACTACTACTGTTTCCGAACATTCACACGCAAAACAACAGAAGATTGAATGGTTGTGGGATCATTTCCAGATAAGAGAGTTTCCTAATGAATAGATCGAGAAGAGGAGCAGAAAGAAGAGGTCTGTCGATCGAGAAATCTCTTGTACTATCATCAACAAGAATACCGGGACATCATGTAATTGGTCTACACAGACTCAAAGCGACAGACATCTACTACCAATATCCGGCTCCATTTAAAAGAGAAGCATGGGATCTTACCACCTGGAATTACTACCTCTAAGTCGGCAATTATTATTCAGGAGCCTACTATTGTCAGCCTCTGGGGTAACAAGGAGAAGCTTACAACTCAAGAAACTCTTGAAAAGAACCTTCTTCGCTGGGTTGTCAGCAATAAGCAACCTTTTACTATCATCGAATCAGTCACATTTCAGCAAATTTTCAAAGATATACCAGCGATTTCACTTCCGTTTATCTCTCGTCACACTCTTCGGTAACGTCTCATGAAAGATTTCGACTTACAGTGTGCTGAATTGAAAGAGGAGCTTTCAGCTACATGCAAAACAATTGCTTTATCTCTTGATGCGTGGACTAGCCAGAATCACCTACCTATCCTTGGTGTCATTGGCCATTGGCTTACGGAAGAATTTGAGTATCGAGAAAAAGTTCTAGAGTTCAAGGAACTGCATGGACCACACAGCGGAGAGAATCTGGCTGCAGCTGTTGAATCATTGCTTATTGAACTTGGGCTTGAACAAAAGCTGCTTTCGATTACTGGTAATAATGCTAGTAATAATGAGCGAATGGTGCTACAGCTATCTCAGAATCTTCAGAAAAAGTATGAGAACAACCTCTTATTCTCTGACTTAGGGAGTTATGTGCACTGCTTAGCCCATATTATTAACCTCATTGTTAAGGATAGTCTTGGGACTCTCAGGTCTGGTAATATAGGAGAAGCTAATATTGTCTGCACTAACCTTGATGAGGGAAACTACCAGTCATTCCAGACTGTTGAACCGCTTGCGAAGCTGCGCATCCTGGCTCTCTGGATCCATCGAAGTCCTCACCGCAGTCAGTCATGGAACGATAGCTGCAAACATATGAACCTCCCTAATAAGTTCATTGAGTATGATGTTGATACACGATGGAATTCAACTTTTCGAATGCTAAGTGATGCTTTACAGACCGCGAGCATGTACATACTACTGCAGCATCGTGGGCCATATCTGGGGAACGCCATCCCTTGTCGAGGTGGGGCTGCTGGCCGTTTTGTCCGATCCGGTTAATAGTTAGGGCAAGTCGGTTCTTAATTCCGAGATCATCGCCCTCCTTGCTTTATGGATGGCCAGACTTTTGTTTATGTGGAGTTGTTGGTCGGAGGTTCTCTTTTACATGTCCGTTGTATGTCCATTGTACTCCGAGTAACTGTGGACTGCACGTCAGCACTAAGAACCGAGGCATCTTTCCTCGCCTGATGTCAACCTTTTGTGCTCGGCTAAGGTAAGGTAGTTTCCTTGTTTTACAGAGCGAATTTTAGCCGGTTCTGGTACTCGGCAGTACATACTGGCTGGAATATAAGCCCTTTTGGGAAGTTTTGTCAATAATCACTCTCGATTGTGGGACTGGGACTATCAGGAGCTGGTCGGACTTGCGATGGATTCTCCGTAATTTATGGAGTACAGGCGAAAGTAATTGAGATTTCTTGACAAAATATCAATCAACCGTAAATAACTACTAAAAGCTCATCCTAGACATTGTCCCCTGATGCGTTGAGTAGACGGTCCTCCTTGATCCTACCGGATACCCATTCCGCAATTCCATATAAATTGGCCATTGGATGACCGCAAAACTGCAACGGCTGTATCGAAGCGTCGACCACTCGAACATTTACAGCCCCGTGGACCTTGAGTCGGTCGTCTACCACGCCACCCATCTCGCGGGGTAGCATGGACGTTGTCCCAATGGCATGGTAGTTTGGAGTATCTGAAGGACGTCAGGTAAGCACGTACAGCTATTTGGCTCGGATCCACCTACACTGTTCTCCAATACACTTTTCCCATTCTTCGTCTGATGTGTCCTCCGGCACAACTTGAAAGCCCGGTAAGGTCTCATTACCAACAATGTCTTTCAACTCGCCTGTTTGGAACATGCGTCGGAGGAACTTGGACATCCCGATTTGGATTTGAACATCCCAGTCGTGCATCCCGTAATTTGGATTCACCACAGGTGGCGACAGTGGATACGAGGATGAGATGTGCACGTTACCCCGTGCAAAAGGGAGAATACCCCAATATCCTGTATGAAGCGTGAGTACCCTGTGGGATGAAAACAAACTCTGCTGAGGGAACCTGCTCGGAAAATATAAGGTCGTGTTGAATCTCAAATAACTTTACAAGATCCTTCTCTTTTATCGCTCCGTTGCTTTGCTGTGCCGTAACTCTAGCATACTCGGATAGCTGAGATCGAATGGATTTGGCGGCTTATTCAGTTGATGATCCAAATATATCTTCGGCTGAAGCGAAGGCCACTGTTCTGGTTCCCGTAACCGGAACTTTTGTCGACACCACAATGGATGTATTGAGCTGGTCTTGCAAGTTCTCCCCAACATTGGGCAAGTTGATTTGTACGGGAATCCCGTTCTTTTTGAGGATCCTGCATTTATTAGTAAGAAGCCATCAAACGACCCGAGAGGGGATAGCATCTAAGCTCGGATTTCCTGCACCCGATAGCTCCAAAAGAGCAGGTGATCGCATCGCGCCAGCTGCTAGGATAGCCTCTCTCCGAGCATTGCTAGCATATCGTTTTCCATGCTTGCTCTCATAAGTTTCAACTCCTTCGGATCTGAGTCCATCATCTCCATTCTTATCGCTCCATAGTAGCCGAGTCACAAGCGTATCCAGTTTCAAATGGAGATTGGGGCGATCCTTATATGGCCAGTAATAAGCACGCGCCGCATCACTGCGGATATCATCCGGATACGGTATACGGATGAAGCGTGAACTCTCGCATATGCCCTGAGTTCAAATCCGGGTTCCAAGGTAAACCCACTGTACTCAGGGCCCGATTCAGTGCCGTCGTCAGGTCATTCTCCCCCTTCGACATGGGCCTGAAACCAACGTTGACCGGGCCATGAAAACCATGAAACCGAGGGGCAAATGTGGCTCCAGCGCTAACTTCTGCCTGGTTGGGGGCGTTAAGCCTCTCGCTCTTGAGGTAGTATGGATACAAACTATGCCATGACCACCCATTGATCCCAAACCGTTTGAAAGCATCGACTTGCGATGGCTCTGCGCGTGCATAAGCCGCTCCTGTTTAACTCGTCAACACCATTTATAATGAGAATCATTGATATACATGCCGTTCATGACGTTCGTTCCTCCCAGAGCTTTTCCGGTGCGTATTATTTGTCGGCGTCCGCCATAGGCTTGTTCAGTGGTCTGAAAAGCCCAATCGAGAGGGCTGTCGTAGGTCGATGCGAGACGACTGATGTCGGTCACATAGGGATTGTCGTAGACAGAGTCACCGCCCTCGATTACCAAAACCGAGATATTGGGGTCTTCTGACAGTCTGTTCGCTACTACCAGCCCACTCGTTCCACCGCCCACAATGATATAGTCGTACTCGGCAGCTATAGCGCTGGTGATGAGAAGTATCCAGGCAAACAACATCTGGAAATATAATACCAAAAATGCAGTTTTCTGGGGAAGTTCCTATCAGAACGATAAGCGTTCAATTATGTACGTCTCGGTTATGCATCACCTTAGTCAAGATTTAGAGCATCCACGCCCTTGCATTGGATGACCTTGAGTAGGTAGCTGGCACCACAGGCTCAGAAACTTTGCAAACCCTGATTCTCGTTTCCTGTATCTCTTTCGGGAAATCGGGATCTTCTCCGAGGCATTTTAGAGGAGTTGACTTCGATTAATATTACAGAAAGGGCCGTGCATGTGCGGGGAGATCTGCGAGGAAGTTGCCGTCTGAGAAATTTACCAGATCGGGTAAAACAGTCAGCACCGACTATTTCAAGTGTAAACGTGTATCCCGGGGTGTCTAGGCTAACCAAAACACGGCCCTATGTTGATGGTTGAATGCTTGATCGCGACATTCTACCAGGCATTACGCCGCGCATATCTGTCTCTTCGTCAACCATCTTACCTTGACCATCTCATGTTAGATACATTCATGTCCTCATATATTCCAAACTTCCCTCATCGACCCTTCCACACTCTACTACATTTTGGACAGTCGGCACTTCGAGCCAACATTATGACGTCGGAACTACAATCGTAGGCAGCAACTTGAATGCAGTCCAGAGGGATCATGTATCTTTACGAAGCTAGCGAATTATTAGAGTAGATTGGTCCTTATTCTTACAATGAGATGAGAGAATGCATACTTTGTAAATCATGAAAATAGTAATTCAATTTGTAACAAATAGCGGCGAATACAATTTCAAAATGAAAGTGAGTAGTGTGTTCAGTCTGGCCGATAACGAAATAAAACAGGAAAGCAATTCAATTTGTAACAAACAGAGGCAGAAACAACTTCAGAGCAAGAATCATCAGGGTTTAACAAAAATGATCATGTCAAGACAGTCCGCCAAGATTTGACAGGCCCTGCTGCTAACCACGACCAGCTGGGTGTGCTCCGACGGCTCAGGACTGCCTTTTCCTCTGGCAGAGCCCTTCTTCTCCTTGCTGACAGGTCCCTTAATAAAGTCGGCCCGCCCATGAACATCCGGAGGAGCGTTGTCGCCAATTTCCAGCTTAAGGCCAGTCCACTTGGCCACCCAAGCAGGCCACTCGTCGTCCATATTCGGCCCCCAAACAGTCGATCGCATGAGGGCAGGGTCCTTGAAAACCATAATGGCCCCGGAACCCTTTTTAATCTATTGCACGCTGTAATCGAGAGTATCAGCGGTATAAAATCCGGGTCCGAGTTCCTGATCATGATATGTTCCGTCCACTTGTGGAATAAAAAACGCAAGAGTGGACAACAGTGCATCCATGCTCAACGCACAGAACCAAAGGTTTCTTGACTCCAGGGTGCGTCCAGCTTATCGACGGATCTTCGTCTCAAGGCTCTTCATATTCTTTTCAGAATGAACCTTCATACACGGAATCTCGCCCGAATCCCTCTGCAGTCGATTTGCGTTCGTGGTATCCTTGAGGGGAAACGGGGTGGGACTGTCACTGACACCTTCTGGGCATCCATGTTGTAATCAGGAGCGAAGCGGCGTGGCGATCCATAAACCAGATCCCTGATCCAGGTAGGAACCAAACCCTGCTTTGCAAAACCACTTGACTGGCCACATCAAGGAGGCGCCATTGGGAATCACCTCAATACTATCTTCAATAACAGATGCGGGACTGTCGATGGCCTCAAAGAGTTCATCCAACCCAGCTAGCCAAGCTATACTGCGAAGGCGACCGATGACTCTTGCAGTTCTGCGTTCTATATCGTCGCCCAAGTGTTCTTTTATGTCCTCTGGCGTTATGGGGTGTGGGTATTTCTTTGCCCATACCGGGCGGAAACCGTGTGCCTCAAGATCTTCCGGTTTGCGAGAGTCATCAGCTTCAGAATCGGGGTCACTGGGGATATGGGATCAAACGATCTGGAATAAGACGCGTCATTTTGTCACGCTGAGAGGTAGGAGCAGGCGGACGCGAGGGGGTCATTCCCCGGATCACGGTCCGAGCCACGGGTGGCTTTCGAGAATGATGATGATATGATTGATAAATCGTAAGGTTGGTACAATGGCCGTTGCCTAGTAGGATGGTTGTAGGAAGCATTGGTACATGTTGAAGACGCTGCCTAGTTGTAGGAGAGATCCTGTTTCTTTCCTTCCTTGTTTTGTCTTTTCAAATGGGAAAGAGCACCACTCGCTACGACACAGAAATGAAAGAGGAAAGAGAAGACGGAGTGGATGGTGGGTGAATAGAAGACAACATTGAAATTGATTCAGTCCCCATGATGCGCTTCAATTTCACATGCCCCTCTCAGCTACCGCAGTATATACCCTTGTTCTTGATGATCGTGTCTCTTACAGGAGTCACCCTTCTTTTGTGGACAAAAAGAAAAGGGCAAAAAAAAAAAAAAAAAAAAAAAAAAAAAAAAAAAAAATTTGAAATAGGAAAAAAAAAAAATAATTTTTTAATAAAAAAGTTAGGGCGGGAAAAAGGGATAATGTACGGGGAATTTTGGTGGGGGTCGGAAACAGGGTGG
>NW_026516002.1:0-28249 GCF_023601865.1 Aspergillus affinis | reverse complement strand
CTGCATAGCCTGTCGTTTCAATAGATAGGCTTCACCAGGTTAATAGAATTTTGATTGATTGATTGATTGATTGATTGAGGCCCATTGGCCCCCTCCCCAGTGGGCTTGGGCTTTGTGGGCTTTGCGGAAGTCTAAGCAGTGGTTGGGTATTAAGAGTTTTGGTAAATATGCTAACTAGTTAGTTATGTGGATGACGGACCTTAGTCATGATACGTGATACCTGTTTGTGTAATGATACCATACATAACTTACGAAACATACAAGGGCAAGCCTTGTGATAGAATCTCAAGCTGACTGTTGAATATGCAATCTTGGTATTCAGGGGACTATATACATATTTCTTACTTGTGATATTCTTGTACAATGAATAACTGCCCAAAATATTGAAATGCTCGAAGCTCAGCTGATAACACCCGAAGATTTTAGTAAAAGCTGCATAATTGAGATTGGTTTACCCATATAACCTAAATAGACCATATCACTTATCTCTGTCTTACTGGAATAATGAAGAAAAGAAAAGAAAAAAAGGTTGTTCGTGTCCTGTCCTCACTCCATACTGAGACAACTCAAGAAGATCCATCAGGCTCCTCGATTTCCGGTAGATATCTCGCGGCAACTGACAACCCGACACCAAGCAAGAGCATCAGTATCCAGATGGCGTACCCCCAGGCGAGTTGTGTCCTCGCCCCCAAGGCGAAGAGGGTGGTGAAAAGGGCCGGGCAAAACGCCCTCAGTCCGCTAACCCCGGTCAAGGCGAGGGCGTTCAGCGTACCCAATACTCTCGGCGAGGGCGAGACGTCGTTCAAAACGAGCTGGATGGCCGTGAAGCTCATGCTGACACCACAGCCGATGGCGAGCGCTATCGGTAGGAAAACCCAGAAGGTCTTAACAGATGCCTCGGTCCCCAGTCGCAGAAGGACATTACCAGCTGGGCAGGCAAGAAAGAAGAATGGATAGGCATAGGCACATAGACGGATCACACCGTTCGATCCGATCCTCTTCTGCAATGGGGGGAAGACCAAGAGGAGCCACGCAGCTTGAGCGGCGCCATTCAGACCCATCAGTACCGAAATTTGTAGAGGAGTGAAGCCGTATCCCCCGAGGTACACGGGCGTGAACCAAAAGACAGGGACAATGGCTGTATACGCGAAGGCAAGGACCATGACATGTCCATATGTGTAGAGAACTATTCCCACACTAGGCGCTTTCAAAAGCTGCCAGGTTGATAGTCCTTCATCGGGGTCGGAACCCGATGTAGCGGGCTCCTGTTTCAAGGTCTCTTGGACGAAGAAGAGACTAGACAAGGCAGCAGTAGCCCCCACCAGCGCTACCACCAGGCTCGAAAGTGCGTATGGGTAGTCAGCGAAGAACCCGGTGTCCCTAAATATACCCGGATACTGGCCTGCTGGGTTGGCAAGACTACCACCTAACAAAGGGCCCAGGAAAATGCCCAAGTTCCCACTGAAAGCGAACCAACTGAACGATCGGGCCTGTGTCTTGCTCGTGCTGTGCTCGGCTATCATCGTGCGGATCGTGACGATAGTCCCCGCAAAGATACCGGCAAGACACCTGAATAGAACCATCTGAGAGATAGTTTTTGCCAGTCCGAAGAGGCCCGTCGCCATAGTCACGCCGAATAAGGAGAAGACCAGGACCGGCTTACGGCCGACGCGATCGGCCGCGCGGCCCCAGAAGATCATCACTATGGCTTGAGTCAGGGAGAACAATGACTCTATGATCCCAGTGTAGAAGCCGACATCCGAGTCCTTGACGCTCCCGTTGTCCTGGATCATCTGACTGACATAAGGGAAGACGGAGAAGAAGGCCAAGGGCTCTACGGCCCGTGCGTAACAGAGTAGCAGGATCTGAGCCTTTGGTAGAGGTTTTTCCTCTTCAGGGACCCTATTGGGGCCCAGAAGAGCCGTAGTCTCATCTACATCATCCAATGTTGTGGCAACCATAGTTGGTAGATTGATGGTATGGAGTGAATAATCTGGAGGCTGAGCTTGCGGTGAGACCGTGAGACTGAGATATAAGAGATCATCGGACTTATGTAGGCCCGACCTGTCCTCGTATAGGTAAGCAAACCCGAAGTAGTTATATCCAGACTATTTTTGAGCCCTGTGCTAATTTCTGCTTTAAAATATATGCTAATTCAGTATAGGGTGTTGATGATTAATTGATTCTTTTCAGAGCAGGGGTGAGGCAGGTAATTGGAGCGAGTAGATCTTGGCATAGCCCGCGGCCTCGTTACTCACCGATCATTAGTTAACTAACCAGTTAGTTAAGTTGTTAACTAGTTAACTAACTAAACTGTGGCCGCGGAAGATGACTAAACCGCTTATATCGTCGCCTTTCTTGGCCGATTGATTCATTGCATAAATATTGCATTTTCATTGCGTTTTATTGCAGTTTTATTGCATTTATAGGGCATTTTTCGGGACAGTATTATCGTGATATGTCACTTGTTTTGGCGATTAGGAAATAGGAAGCCCCTCAAATTCCATAAATATCGGCTTCTTTATCGTGTAGTTAGTCGAATCAAGACCTTCATTCAGTTGAAAACGATCATATTCCTCGGCTGAATAATCACTTCTCGGAAGACCCACAGTAATCTGCCACATTAACTTTGTGGAAAAAATACCGCTGCACTAAAAAGGGTCAACCCTTAGTAGTAAGGGCTTATTTCTAGTGCATATCCGCGGCGACAGGGGCTACCATGAATGGTAAGGAAATGGTATAAAAGGGAGGACTATATAAGGACACTCGTTCATCGCCTGTCAGATAGTTCTTGTTTAGTTCTTCGCGTTCAATAGTAGTTTGTGTCAGCGAATATGGGGCAATTTTATCGCCAGGATTCAACACCTTGCCGCTTCCGTCTAGATCAATGTTACAGACCCCTGTTCGACAGAAGGCAACGAAGCAGGAAACAGCGGGGTGATGACCAACCAAAGATAACCCGACCGCCCAAGGGCACGTGACCAAGAGGTGGTATACGGATGATAGGCTTGGCAGTAGAACAATGGTAGACGATATACCAGTTGGCTACCAAGGCTACGACCAGGGGTATACCAAGGAGGACTATATAAGGACACTCATTTACCCACATGTTAGATAGTTCTTGTTGAGTTCTTCGCGTTCAATAACAACTACAATCTTTGATAGTAACTTGTTACTGCTATTAGATTCGCCAGATCACTATCACAGGGAGGTATACGTACCAACCTGGCCTTACTTCTATCTTCGCTGCACCAAGGACCCTCAGGGAGGATCATCGCAATCACCAAGCCATTCTCAGCTAAGAAGGGCCACGGGGCTCTCAGGTTAAGTATCACCCAGAACTCAGGATCAACCGGGTTGATCACCAGTGCTTGAACTTATCCACGGTAGCAGGATTAACGCAGCTTAGACGGATCCTAGGGTTTGACAATCAACTCTGACGGCATTTCATGGCTTCAAGATAAGCCGATTTCAAAGAAGCCACGTAGTAATATTGCACGTTAAATAGCTTCGTTTCGATCCTCTAGATCAAGAGGATCAGACCTTCATTGAGCCTCGATTCTGCATACAAATTACTAGGCAATACGAAACTTTCATGATCCAATAGTTTGTTACTTGAGTATAAGTTTTATACTATAAGTAGCAATCGACTCGTCAGTTACTTTTTTATGATTGAGTATATGCACTCAATCAGGCCTACCTCAATCTATCTGCTTGCTAGTCTTGTTTCGGTCATTCGATCCTTCGATCGGAATACTCTATCACAGTAGCTCAGACAGCTACTCAGGTTTGTGTCAACCCCAGTCAGTCACTCAGCTGCTAAAGACATAGCTATTATCGGGGACGCTAGCTATCAGTCCGTCATTGCGAGATAACTAGTATACAGGGGCAGGTCGGGCGAGCCTAGGTCGTGACAACCGGCCCATGGGCCATGTACAGGTCTAAACCGGACCCAGAGGATTTAGATGAAATCGCGTCAGTTTCTAACAAGGCTTAAAGTTCTAACACCTGATCAGCTCAAGACACCTGAAATTGGAGTCTCTGTGGATGTTCCTTAATTTTGTTCTATTCTTTCGTGTCTTTTTGCTTTTAGGAGTTTAGCTAGTACTAGAAGACCTTATTTCGTATGATTATATCTATAAGCAGGCACTAGTCCTAGTCCGGTAAGCCTGCCCCGCGAATCACGTGTCACTAAGATCTGGCTGAGTCAGCAGTCGATCGCAATGACTTCAGCTGCCGACAGCCGCTTGTCCCTGTCAAGCCTCGAAAAGCGAGATCTGCCGACATTCGTCCATCCGATCCCCGCTGCATCCCACTCTGCTCCCGCCGAAGCAATGTGCATGCTGCTGCTTACCACGTGAGGTAGCTGGAATCCTATTCGAATCGCTTCATTTTCGTCCTGCTTCGCTGTCTATGACCTCAACTGCGCGCATGAGCCGGAGCACCATTTGCGCGGAAAAACTTCGGCACTGATACTAGCCCCCTCGAAGCGAACTCGATCCAATCTCTCCCAATGGCTTCTCCTTATCAATCGTCCATGTCGTTCTCGCCGTCGGTACCCGGAACCGATATGACGGCTGCCGGTGCCGCGGGTGCAGGTTCCTCACGACCCATCTCCGAACTGCCGCAATCCCAAGTCGACGCGATCATCCGCACCAAACGAAAGGCCCGCGAGCCCAAGGCCTGCTACCCCTGTCACGCCCGAAAGGTCAAATGCGACCGCAATCTTCCATGCGATGGATGTGTCAAGCGAGACCACGCCGATATTTGCTCCTACGAACGTCCCTCCAAGAAACGAATCATGACGGGCTCCTCGGTCCCGCCGCCCGCCGCCACGACGTACAGCGACAGTCCCGTGGGAGGGACAACGCCGGGCGGTGTCCCGGAGCACATGGGAATGCCGGCTCAGCCTGAAGGTGGTGTTCGCTTGAAACAAGAGCCTGGCACGACGCGACCCGTGCCTTCCGTGCCGTTGCCGTTGGGGCCCAGCGGTCGCGTGTCGGTTGCGCGCGAGGAGTGGGATAATGTGCGCACCCGGCTGAAGGAGATGGAGCAGACTATTAGCAATCTTCGCGTGGGCCTGGAACGCGCGGAAGAGGGACAGGCGTCCAGCCTAGAAACTGGCAGCGTGCAAAGCGGGGATGCAAGTACCCGATCCAAGGCCGCCTCCCCGGAGCGAGAGGGGATCCATGCGGCCAATACCCTGGGTGAAGGGACTGTTCATCTGGGATCGCGGTCTGTCCTTGCATATATCCTGAACAACAAGTCGGGGTCCGATCAGTTACAAGCACTTCTGGAGGGCGGCATCTTGCCAAAACTCGGTCTTGATAATGAGTCGGCAACGTATCCGTTTGTCGATCTGTGGTCATCGGATATGTCGACTTTCGACATCAGTGCCGTTTGCAGTGCGCTGCCAGGTGATCAACAGTGCAAAGAGTAAGTGTTCTTAAGGCATTTTAGGGTTTAGGTGGCAAGCTGACATCCTGACAGGTTCTTCTTCTTTTACCGGGATATCGCAGGGGCCATCTACCCCGTGATCGAGGACACGGCGCTGTTCGAAATGAACCTTAATCTCATGCTACAAAACCGCGCGTCAATTGGTGGGACCTACAGGGCCGATGATGATCAGGCACAGAAGCCGTTTGGCGTTTCGATTGCGTTCCTTGGCTTGTCGTTCGCCGTGCTGGCGTCCGGTTGTCAATCTTCTGATCTGCCTGGCAAGGAGAGAGAATTGACTTCGCAAGTTTATGGTGAGACAATTTTGACGCCGCAATCGATCTCTTACTGATTAGACTAGTGTGCTGCTCCTATCAGTGTCTTCGAATGACCAACTTTTTGTCCCAGCCCACCATCGAAGCTATCCAGACATTACTTGTCATCGGGAATGTGCTGTCTTATAACATGAACCCTGGAATTTCATATGTCCTACTTGGTATGCACAATCTCCCTTTTCTGTGACGGCCGACTAATGAAAATAGGCATGACACTTCGCATGGGTTTGGCTCTAGGTCTTCATGTCGAAACCAGCCGTTTTTCGTCAGTAGAGCGATACCGTAGACGGCATGTTTGGTATGCACACATCAAAAAAGCATAGTAAGATGGAACTAACGGTTGTAGGTGGTCCATGGCATGGCAGGACAGCCATTTCTCTCTATCTTACGACCGACCGTCCACGACCGCCGTCAGTCAACCGGACATCGCCTCTCGTGGAGACTCGCGACCAGGGGATCTCTCATATTTCGAAACACTCTGCCGGATCATCGCTCTCGCTCTAGAAGTTGTCCGCGGTCGGATGTTAAACTCACATTCTCAGATGAGCTTCAAGACGATTCAAACATACAAAGAACGGATACAACACATCATGGTCGAAGCAAAGCCCTACCTGCGGGATCCCAAATACTGCGTTACGCCGACGGAGCATCTCGAACGGGTCGTACTCAAGCTGCATTCCTCCTACTTCTCCTCTGAGCTCTGCCGGCCAGCGCTCAAATCCGTCGCCGATGCTCACGACCCGGCCAGTACTAGCATGCGCTCCGACTGCATCATCAATCTAATGACGACGGTCGAAGCCTACATTGAGATGCACTCCGTCAGCTCGCACGCGTCGCGTTCCTGGATTGCGCTGCAACGCGCCATCAGCTCCATCTTCCTGCTGGCCGTCACGGAAGAATCCAAAACCAACCCGCGGTTCTGGTCTCTCCTGCAACAAATCAAGATGATCATCGCCGAGCGCGCCAACACAGAATGCACGTACGAATCGGTAGACCCCACCGTTCCGACATCTGATCGCACTGTCCCGGCCTTTGGCGCCGCCGTCCCTGCCACCGCAACAACAGCCAGCGCTGGCACCAGTCCCGCCGCCTTCTCCGCGTCTCCTGCTTCGGTTGCCGTCGCCGTCGACACGCAAACGCAATGGGCCAAACCATTGACCAAGACTCTGCGGGCTTTGGAGAAACTCGAAGCGGCATTCAGCTCGCAGACCCATGGCCCCTCCCGTCACGAATCACCAGCATACCTCAACCAGGGCCCAGGCACCATGAGCTCTCTTGTTCCTCCTGTATCGGCGATGACGCCTAGCGTCGGATCCCTGCCGCCTCCGACACCCGAGAGCTCTACCAGCGGCGAATGGTCAATTCCTAATATCTTGGACCGAGCGGCTGAATATATCCATCCACCTTTATGGAGTTAGCATGGGATAGAATTGGCATGGCGCTCTGGATGGATGGATGAATGGCGTGGCATTTTTCGATTTACTTTCTATTTTAATGACTTCTATGGTTGGGTTGGTTGGGTTGGATCTGGTCTGGTCATGGCAGGTACCGGACATTTTTGGGAGTATAGTATATATATCATTTGATTCTTGAATATTAATGGTCTTGACATCTGCATCTTTTCCTCGTCCACCTTACAGTCTAGAGCAAACCCATCCAAATCCTCCACAGAAGACACTACTAAAGAGAAGACACAATCTCCCCCATACACTCCCCAAACCCAACTCCCTCGCCAGCCAATCCAACCATCCTCACCACATCGCCATCCATCAAAAACACTCTCTCTTCCCCACCACCAGACCCATCGGAGGAATTCAACCGAACAGCCGTCTTCCCACCCCCCGTTATCTCCAATAAACAGCCATACTCCCCCTCCTGAGTCCCGCTCACTGTCCCGGTGCCCAGCAACTCCCCTGTCCTCACTCCACACCCAGAACTAGCCATATGCGCCAGCATCTGCCTGGGAGACCAGAATAGATCTTTGGCGTTAGAGGTACTGAGATGCGTCGTTGCTAGTCTTCCCTTTTCATGACTCCCGTTCGTAGACGTAGACGTAGACGCAAACTCAACAGCAGAAGAATCAGAATGCTCCAACTCCACTCTCAAACTAATATCGTATCCGAACGCGCCCGGATCTTGCAGATGGAGTGGTAATTCCGCGCGAGGAGCAGGACCGACGGCGCGAAACGGAGCTAGGGCTTCGAGCGTCACGATCCAGGGCGAGATGCTGGTGTTGAAGGATTTTCCGTTTAGGGGGCCCAGGGGGACCATTTCAAGGGATTGGATGTCTCGTGCTATTTTGATCGCAGTGTTAGTTGTTTGGTGGTGGGGCATGTTTGAGACGAGGGGTATTTGGTTTCGTGTGGGTGGAGGGAAGGTATGGGTGATCATGCTTAATCCAGCAGGACTCAAGCATCCAAAAGCGAGAGAAGTCAAAAGACCAGCAAGAGGAATAAAGGACTTTTAAACATTCAAACAGAAAACCTAGGCAAGAAAAAGAACCTACCACTCCAATCATTAACCACTACCACCCCGAACAGATACTCCTCTGCATCCTTGGCCTCCAAGCCCTGATGCACGTCTACCGGGGCACCCACCACGAATCCCAATTCAAGCTCATAGTCTAGTGCTCTTGAGGGGGCGTATATGACTTCTTGTTTCGGGGTCTCTCCTTCGCCTTTGCTTTCTCCGTTGGAAGAGGTAGGGGTTGACTTGGTTTGACCACGGATATGTCCTCTAGGTCTCACGATCTGCGTCCCTGAGACCACGATGCTGTTGGCTCGTCCGGTATAGCCGATCGGGAAGTGGAAGAAGCCGGGAGGGGGAGTGGGGTTGTTGAGGATGGCGCGACCGGCGTTTTGGACGTGGTTGAGACTGCAGGAGAAATCTGGTCTGTTGGTTAGCCCTCACAATGCTCTTTGTCATAACTTGAGCGTCGAGGTACGGCAGGTAGGCAGGCAGGCAGAGTTGGAATAGAGAAAAGGCAAATCATACCTGTAAAATTCGGAATATCGACCGGTAAATGCATCTTCACTGTCTCGACATTCTCTCTACAGCTCTCTGGTAGACCGTCGATATCTTTCGAGGCAAGCGCGGACTGTAGGATCTCTCGCACATGGTGATGTATGCGTTTCGGCAGCGCAGCGTATCGGTTCAATGTCACTTCGTCGAAAACACGGGCGGGTAGATCCGGAATAGCGGAGAAGAAGCCGTGACGTTGAAGATCGCCGAGGAATATGACATTGTTGTGGAGGCGCGTTGCGCATTGGGTGCGATGGGTGGGTGAGGAAGCGGCGCCGTAGGGAAGGTTGTGGATGGAGAAATGGTGGCTGTAGTCCGGGGATGCCATGGTGGGAGGTGTTAAGTAGTCTGGTGGGGTATGGGGTATGTGATCAGCTGTAAGCATACGATATTTATAGAATGCGAAATAGATCTTAGGTTTACTTGACTGGAAGGTTGCCCTGCGCAAGACTTTATAGTTGGGTCGGGAGGAAATGTCCACATCCCGAGGATTCGGATGAAGATCGCATTTGGGGTATTCCTTCTGCAATATTCCATTCGATTGAAGGTTGTATGAGTTCTGCGAGGTAGGGGTTACCGAGGTTGATGAGAGTAAATAATTCAACTATTTCAATCTAATGATTGTTGATGATGGTTGATAAGGAAGAAGAGGTCCTCCTCCAGATCTGCTTGCAGGGCAGGCATACGTTGACAGATCGCAACCTCAGACATTCAAAGAACCTACGCAATTCGCATCGAGGCCATTCCTTCTACAATGTCTCATTTGATTGAACGTCGGTTTATACCGCGCATGAACATGTTGAACTATTTGGTCATGTCATCATCAAGGTCAACCCCAAAGTCGGATCTTCCGTACCTGACAAACCAGACAGGCATTCTATATACAACAAACTTTATACCATTCCTCGGGCACAATTTTCCATATTTTGAGTCGAATGCACAGGACAGAATCCCGAGCTTGGCAATCCAACCACCGCGTCATGGTTTTGGCACTGGCACCCGCAGCCTTGCAGGCTTAGAGGACTGATAGGCGTCGCCGACTCCCTAGACGTCGGGGCCTGAGACACCGGCGAGGTCATGGCCATCCCTGTCGCCTGCGCCTGTGGGATCAGAACGAGTGCCTTGGTCCTGGAGGCTCCGGAGCCCAGTGTTTGTATGATCTGTGGGAGCGACGATTCTATCCATTATTAGATCCGCCGACGGCAAGACGAAAGGCAGATGTTATACAGACAACTCACCCGTAGCGACATAATATAATGCAGACGATGGATACTGCGTCTGACCCCAAGATTCCGAAGGGAACGGAACGTTCAGCTCGGCCACCGAATAATTGCTGAGTGCCGACGACGACATGTCCGGCCCGAAAAAGTTAACCCCCGCCTCATAAAAACTATTCGTCATGGAGGGAGGCGACGAGTTGGCCGATTCGCTCTCCTTGGGGGTTTCGTACACAGACGGTGGAGTCAAAGGTTGTGAGCAGATGACAGGTATAGCCCCCATGGAGCTGCTGCAGGTAGGACAGACACCCGGGGCAGCGGGATAGTATGGATCGAAGTGGGCGGCATTTTCTGAAGATGGCGAGAGTGTCTTACTATCAACTTCATACGGAGCCACAGGCTCCACTGACGATGGACCTGGGTTCGGATATCCCCAGCCGTTGAGACTCGCAGCAGCCCTGAGTTCGCTGGCGATAACACGTTCTTGTAGTTTGGCGATGCGGTCGCGGATTTTGCGGCCTAAAGCAAACATCAATATTCAGACCACGAACCGAAAGATGTTCGATTAACCTACGATGGTTTCGCTGTGAAAGCCGGTTCTGTAGTCTTCTTCTCTCGACAGGGTCTTGTTTTTGACCCGTCGAGTCGTTGGCTCGCTCTTCTTTTACCGAGTGGTTTCTCATCCTCGGAACGGCGGTTGACAGATTTCCTTGGGCAATCTCGTAGTATCTTCCGTGGAGCGATGTTTGCTGCTTGGAATGATAGATAATGAAAACCAATGACCTTTCTACCTTGGAAGACGCTTGTCAAATAGGTACGTCAGGGGTAGTGAAGAGTGGCGCTGGACTCAATGAATATTTCCTCTCAGCAGCCCGAACCCAACAATTGTCAGAGCTTTTTATAAAAGATCCGACACACGGTGGCTTATCTGATTCAAAGGTAGGATGCGCGCTGAACCTTGCACCGCGGTTACCATTCGCTCGTCAGCCGAATAGCCACCGAGTTTACAAGGTTGCGCAGCAGATGCTACCACATCCCAAGGCAGACCTGATCGAGAAAGGATAGTCGGTATACGAACGGTATTAGAATACCCACAGACCTGGAACTTGCTCGGGTTGTACTATTTCCTTCCGCCGAGGTACTTCGACACGGTTTCGACGACCAAGGACAACTGCTTCCGTGCTCCGTGACCCCCGAAAGCCACGCGGTGCTGTATCATGTTGGAGTACAGTTCGGTCCTCGAGTCTCCCCACGTAGAGGTTGCACAGTCAACCCGTATGAGTGGCTACTGAGGCTTAGATGGGCGATTGCTGACGAAGAAGATCATAAAAAAATCAAAAGAAAATCAAAAGAAAATCAAATACAGGCCTGGCGGCGGATCATTGTTTGAGCGATTCGCGAAGTTCCTGCCGGCTGGACAGTAAACACCCATGTATGTATGTCGATCATACCCCCTGCAATGAAGGACCGTAGGCTAGGTTTGTTTGATCAGTGCTCTCGAACAAGCCCGGCCAACCGCGGAGCGACGATCAGACAGCATTATTCTCGTTTCTCCCCGGCATGCAGGGATCAAAATTCGGAGCGTTGCTTTGTCGCGACCGTGCCGCCCAAGGGTCATCCGAGATGTGAGCTTTGTGCATAACAGAAAAGCAATTTATGATAGGAGGTCTGGTATCGGGTGTCCAAAAATTCCGTTCGGTGGAATCTCTCGCATTGGAAGTCCCTGCAACCAGCTAGCTGAAAACCATTCCTTCGCCTCCGGCCCTTATTATCCGGCTCTTCCGTCTCTGGACACCCAAATATGGGCCACATTGGGAATATCCGTCTGTCATGGACCAGGATGGATCAGGATAGTCTTCAATAACATGCCAGAAATAAGACGGTCGTCGATCTAATTGGCAGCGGCGATAAACCTAGATGGATGAATGCTGCCATTATCCGCAGGCAATTTGTCAGGTTAATTCCAAAATGACTGAAGTGACACCGTGAAGCGCGCACTGATGGCCTCATTTCCTTGAGCAAGCAGGAAGCTCGACCAATCCGGCTGCGGGAGGAGTGGGAAGCCAGGACGGCGCCCTCCAATGGCAGCAGACAGGGCGGAATTATTTTCTGGCTGCCTGTTTGGCAATCTGTCCGCGGGGGCCGCAGGGTTAGAATTGACACGCACAAACACGTCACGAGTAGGGAAAGCTCTGGCCAAAGCTTTCAGCTAATGGATGACCCGCCCTCAGCGATCCGATGTGGCTCAAGGTTGGGATGGCAACTGGCCAGTCAGCCACCGCCAAGAGGGTGAAGCTGATGATAGATTCGGCGCGTACCGGGGGTGTGTCGCGCTGATGAATCGAGCGCAGCCCTTGTACAACCTCATGGAGGATAAAGGCTGCAGCTAGCGAGGATGAGGCTAGGTGAACGGGGGAAAGAGGAAAGAGGAAAGAGGAAATGGGAGAGCACAAAAGAGGATGTCCCGTGGACGGGGACCCCGTGACCAGCGAGCCCTGGGTTGGAAGCCAGACTCGTTGGAAAGAAACAGAGAAGAATCGGGATTTGATTCAACCAGGCGGCAACTTCCTTCTCAGGGTACTGCTACTCTAGGAGGTACTCTTACAAGGATCTTCTCACGGAATCGTGGTTTTCTGCCCGGGGTTTTTTGGACTCTGCTAACGCTTACGACTCCCCACCCTGCTAATTTAACCGATCCTTCTGGTAGCCAAATAAGGCAATTAATATCGCCAGACACTAAGATCCATACGTTGAACACCCGATTAGAAATGACTTGAATGACAGATATTCTGCTCGTTTTGAACATTGGCGTCAGGCAGCCGAATTCGGTGGGAGATCAATGCTTTGGTGCATATAGCCCTAACTTCCTCGCCGCGAGAACAACACCTCTAACTAAAACTACAAGGCATTCTCTAGGAATCTATTTTCTTTTTTATTATTAAAGAAAAATTAAATCTGGGAAGATTCTTCAGCACCATCCTGGCCTTCCCACCTCTACGGTGCCCAATCCAAGCCCGCCATGCAGGTCATCCTCGACTCAGTGCTCAACCCGCTTCCCTACCATATTCTCTGTTACGGATCTCTTCTCGGCACGGAGATCTACCAGGTAGCTAAACTCCTATTGCTGCGATCTTCTTTCCGACCGGAAACTCATCAAGGCCTGTCGCTAGAGCTTCGTCAACACCAATATTTGCTACCAAGCGCTGCCCATGCGCGAGTTCATCGTGCTTCAGAACCGCGTGTTTCCCGCCTACTTCCGCTGCCAGGTCGGCTTGGTCTTATTGACGGCCGTGACACGCCCTCCGTATAGCCTTGGCTCTTTTGCAGCGCGTCCATTGGATTCAATTCCATTAGCGATCGTGCTTTTCACGGGCCTGCTAAATTGGTTTGTTTATGGTCCTCGAACGTCCAAGACTGCTGTTGTCAGAAGGTCCCTGCAAGGTAGGCTGCCTAAACATTTAAAATCCGGCTGGCTTTGTTTGGATTTTCATTCTTATTATGTTTTTGTTTTCTATTTTTTTGCCCCTCGGCTGCATTTCACTCCATCCCAATCAGGGTTGTTCTCTTGTCTATTACTCAAGATGATGCCTAACCTATTGCCTCCCCGCAGAACAAGCGAATGATGAAAACAATACCAACCCTCCAGATCCAAACAAGCTGCACCAGGTAAATCGCAGGTTCTCGCGTAACCACGCCATGTCAATCCATCTAAATGCCATTGCGCTGGTTGCGTCGATCTGGTACCCATTCTCGCTCATCTCCAGCATCACCAAGGGGCTGTAAATACCATGTGGACGGGTGGATTTATTGGAAATATTTGGACTGTATGAATATAATGCGGTTATTTCTCTTTCTCCCTTACTTTGATTCGCTCTCTACTCCGGCAGTGATCAATGTTTGCCATTTGTTGAAATCTAATTTCCTGTTGGTGTCTGTTTCTTTCGACCGATGGGTGCAGGTTGGCATGGATATTCGGTGCATTATTTAGTTCCCTACACATTGACTCTCAGACTAACTGTGATCGACCTCTGAGAAATCTCTGGTCATGATGTTTGCTGTTTCATCTCCAGTCCTTTGGAAGATAGACCACCTGGACGAAATTGTAGGTTCAGTATAGAGTAGATACGGGCTTTTTAAGCTTGTATTAATCAATTGGCTTTCAATTTGCCGGTATGTACCCTTTCCTTGTTGAATATTTTGCCTTAATTGTATATCTGTGATGGTATGCATGCCAATCGTTCGATATATCTTACTGACTCGCGTTTCTACTCAACCCACCACCAGCGAGGGACAGAAAACAGACCCATCGCGTTGTTTCCATTGGAGATATGTCATCGACAGGCTGTTATCGCAGCTACGAAAAAGAACGACGTTCTATGAACCCTAAAATTCGGAGCCGCCTCAGTGACCCAGCTGTCACGGAATCGCCTTCACTGACCTACGAGGGTTAAGTAGAGCAAGTACTAAATGCAAGGGGTCGCATCAAACACTCGTGAGCATTTTCTCGGCAATAAATTCATTCAAATTCTGGACTAATGATCGAAGAGATTACTGAGTGGTTTTCTGACTGGATTCCACCGCTTAATGGCTGTCATCAACATCATCACGGAAATAACGATTCAATGGTGACTCCCTTCTATAAAAGGGGCCTCTGGTCCAGCAGTTCTATGAGGCTATTGTCACTTACACGTCCAGAATTTTCCATTAATTACTCGCAACTACAATTAATCACACAATGCCTCGCGTCTGGTTCATCACCGGCAGCTCTCGCGGCCTGGGACGCTCTATAGCCGAGGCGGCACTCGAATGCGGAGACGCTATTATCGCCACTGCTCGCAAGCCTGCACAGCTCGCCGATCTAACGGATAAATATGGTGACGAGAGAGTTCTGGCACTGCACCTGGATGTGACCAACAACGAACAAGTCATCCAAGCCGTCCATGCCGGACACCAGAAGTTCGGCCGCATCGACATCGTTGTCAACAATGCCGGATACGCCAACACAGCCGCAGTCGAGGACATGGATGTCCAGGATTCCCGCGCGCAGGTCGACGCCAACTTCTTCGGGGTCGTCTACGTCTCCAAGGCGATACTGCCGATCCTCCGCCTGCAGGGGTCGGGACATATCTTCCAGGTCTCCTCCCTAGGCGGACGCATCGGAGCTCCCGGGCTCTCGGCCTACCAGTCTGCCAAATGGGCCGTGGGCGGTTTTTCGACCGTCCTGGCTCAGGAGCTCGCACCGTTCGGAGTCAAAGTCACCGTTCTTGAACCGGGTGGCATCAGGACTGACTGGGCGGGATCGTCCATGACGATCCCCAAGGTCAGTGAGCCATACCAGACGACCGTGGGCACGTTTGCGGAATATCTACGCAAGTCAACGGGCAGCGAGCTGTCGTTGCCCGGTCGGATTGCAGACATCATTATGAAGATCGCCGCGCTGGAGGAACCCCCTTTGCGTCTTTTGGTGGGTCCTGATGCCGTGGAATACGCTGGCCAAGCGGCGGAGGCTCCAGCAGCATCAGACGAGAAGTGGAGGGATTTGAGTCTTGAATCGACTTAGACTGATGATATAAATGAAGTGATTATTATTGCATTGCCGAGTAACTATACTTCGGAGTAGAGAAAAGTAAACAAGCGGAGGCGGAGACGCGCACGGACCGCAGCGACGCGCCGCGCCGGGAATTGTCATTTTGCCAGCGGAAGAAAGTCAAGTCTCCTTCACCTTCGCCTCTTCCCCTCTTTGCCCCTCGGACGTCGTCCCCCGCAGAGCCTCTTCTGAGTCTTGACTGCATCTCCTGAGATTTCGGTTTCTAATCCAACTCTCCTGCTCATGCCGTCGGAGGGGAGTCGCTCGTTTATTTATCCCGCATCCACCTCCGTCGCCCCTCCCCCATGCCTCTGCCAACCCGTGGCTGCCAATATCCACTGAATCCAATCCCTTCGTTCCTCTTGACTCCCACACGCATTTGAGCAAACATGGACGGTTTTCTGCGCAACTGGCGGCAGGACGCATTGAACCGCGGCCAGTTCGACTCGGCCGTCTACATTGGCGACAAAGTCTTCGCCTTGACCAGTGAGACTGCGTTCCCCCCCCCGACTCGTTTCCCTCCCATGCCGATTCTGACGATGTAAACTGGAAAGACAGCGACTCGGACGCTTTCTGGCTCGCCCAGGTCCATTTTTCAAATACTAATTATACCCGTGCCTTGGCCCTCCTGACCCGGAAAGACCTGATCTCGCGCAGTGCCGCCTGCCGATACCTGGCGGCCCATTGCTACATCAAACAGAATCACTTCGAACAGGCGCTTTCGGTGCTCGGCGATCATAATCCGACTCACCTCTTCCGCAGTAAAAACAGCCGCCGGAAAATACAACACCTTAACGGGCCAAATCGGGTCAACCTGCGAAATGGGAAGAATGGGGCGACATCGCGCCTTGATCCGGGCGACGACCGCGAACGAGATGAATACAATAATGTTCGATTTGAGGCGGCCATGTGTTACCTGCGTGGGCTATGCTTCGCGAAGCAAAATGCGTTTGACCGCGCACGCGACTGCTACAAAGATGCCGTACGCATCGACGTGCAATGCTTCGAGGCCTTCGATCAGCTGATGAAAAACTCGCTGATGTCCCCGGCGGAGGAGCTGGAATTCTTGGAATCGCTGGACTTCGACTCCGTGGGCTGTCCGGACGCATACACTGCGCAGGAGGCGGCTCATTTCACTAAGATGCTGTACACGACTCGGTTGTCGAAATATTCGTCCCCCTCGATTCTGTCCGACGCGACGGAAACTCTGTCGACACATTACAAGCTTGCCGACAATCCTGATATTCTTCTTTCCCGCGCCGAGGCCCTCTACACCCAATGCCGCTTTGCAGAGGCTCTGGAGCTTACTTCGTCGATCTTGTCCAACTCGGAATCCTCCACAGCTCTGACCACGGCTACCGCTCCTCAATTGTCCGCGCAGAATCACTTGGGACACGCACCGGCGGTATATCCTTTGCATTTGGCGTGTCTCTACGAAACCGGTGCTACGAACTCGCTTTTCCTCTTGTCGCATACGCTGGCCGACCACGCCCCGGAGGAGTCCTATACCTACCTCGCCATCGGCGTCTACTATTTGTCCGTCTCCAAAGTGGCCGAAGCACGACGGTTTTTCTCGAAAGCATCGTTGTTGGATCCACACTCGGCACCGGCATGGATCGGGTTTGCCCACACCTTTGCCGCTGAGGGGGAGCATGACCAGGCCATCGCTGCTTACAGCACGGCGGCTAGACTCTTCCAGGGCAGTCACCTCCCGCAGCTCTTCCTTGGCATGCAGCATTTAGCGTTGAACAACATGTCTTTGGCCCACGAATATCTATGTGCCGCCTACGCCATGTCGACAGGGGCTCCGTCCGGCTCCGTCACCTCGATCACCGCGCTCCCGTCATCCACCGAAGGGCACTCATTGGGCGGCGACCCTCTGGTCATCAACGAACTGGGCGTTGTTCTCTACCACCAGAACCAACTCGAAAGTGCCATTGAGCTTTTCCGGCAGTCCCTTGCCTTGGCAACGTCGCTTCACTGCGAACCGGGAGCCTGGGTGGCTACGCGGGCCAACCTGGGCCATGCGCTACGCCGGATCGGTCGTTTTACGGAATCACTGAACGAGTTCGACGAATGTCTCCGCATTGGAGCCGCCGGCGCGAGCATTGGCTACAGTCCGTTCTTGGGGGGAAGCGGTGGCCATGCGTCGGGCGTTTCGGCATCGGGAGTCGGGGGATATGAAGATCGCGGTCTCGTTGGGTCCCTTCACACCGCGCGCGGACTTGTGTTGTTGGAGCTCGGTCGGACGATGGAAGCCGTGACAGCCCTTCACGAAGCCGTGCGCGTATTGGGTGCAAGCGGTGGCGGAGACGCTGCCGGTGGCGCCGGGATTGCCGGCACGCTTCTATCTCGCGCTCTAGAGATCTGGGCGTTGGAAGGTCACAGGTCCGACTCCACGCCGGAGAGCGGCCGGTCAGGATCCAGCCGGAGCTCCGCCCGTGCCTCGCGAGATAAGGGAAAGGGCAAGACCTCGCGACGGCGAGTGCCCACGGAGGATTCCTACGCCGAGGAATGGACCGACGACGTCCCTCAAGTGGACTCGCAGACTATGCCCGGCGAATCGGCGACGCTTGAGAAGGTCGAAATGGAGCTGGACGACGAGGCAGATAGGCTCTTCCGCCAGGCGATGGGACACATTCCACGACCCGGCCGGACTCCGGAACTGGATCCGGACGATACCCCGGCGACCGCCGGGAGACGACGTCGGGGATCACGGACGGTGCGAAGTAACGCGAGACATTGATGCGGTGGTTGGGTTGATTTGGGTTCACTGCAGGGCGTTTGGATGACTTATACCCTCGTTGGTTCATTCTTCTTGAAAAAACATGGCTGGCGTCGATTATCTTGATTAGCTTGAGCATGATACGTAGCATTTTTACTGAGGATATATTTTTCGTCCCATTACTGACAGTCATTTCATCATATGGTAGAACTTTCGTAAGGAATACTCAGGTTTGTACAAGGGAGTGTGCTTAATACTTATATGAATATCCTTTAATCAGATTCTGAGTGAAGCATTTTGGTAGTTGGATCAGTCATTGACCTGTTGATTATAGACCTGTTAATCCTTGCGTCGATATTCATGTGACCCAAATATAAAGCGGCGTAGATGAAGGAGATCTTCAAGTTCATTAGACATGAACCAAAAACGACAGCATTATCGGGATATGCAATGCATGACAACTGAGCACAGCTCGTCCGTTCCCAGCCCTAAATCAGACCCGGCTCCAGGCCTCGTTTGGCTACTATCAGCTCCACCGAGCATCGGGGATCCAGCCTCCACGTACTCCAAAGCACGTGCAGACTCTCTAGCAATAGATTTGTCTGCGAATACGGTTCATCCTGCACTGAGTACTCGGCCCACGATGATCTCAGTGGACGGACTCGGACATTTCTGCCGAAGAGCGATTCTCGGGCGACGAAGCCCCCTGTTGCTGTCGTAGCCTGCGGATACATAACACGCCCATGTACCGATATGTCTCCCACAGATGCATCTGGGCGAATGAACCCACGGCGCCTGGCCAATGCAGGAAATCATCCTCGGATGCATCGAGTCTCACGCCGGAGAACAGATCGACAAGGGACCGCGGAACCGGTCGGTTCTTGGGTGTCGATCGAGCTCCGTTTCGGCAATGTCGGTACCAGATGTGCATGGGCGGGGAGCGTCGTGCGATGATGAAACTGGATAAGTCGAGAATACCCAACGCTTCGACCAGCTCGTCGATCATGGGCCCTCAGTTTTGTAAGAGTGGGCCTCCGCCTGGACTGTTCATGAATCGGTATAGTCCCTCTACGTAGAGTTTCCATTGCATGCCGTGGAAGATCTGTACGGATGGGACCACAGAGCAGAGAGGTGGTGGCGCATTGGGTTAGCCATGCGGGCGTTTGTCTAATACCAGAGAAGGGAGGCCACACTTACGCTAGACGTACAGATCAAAATCCCAGCTGTCAGCGTGCCATAGGTAAGACTATCTGTCTGACCGAATTCGGACCGAAAGTGTTGCAGGGCAAGATCGAAGTATTCCAGAAAATGCCTCTGCAGGCCGTCTGTGAGTGAGGCTTGCAATGCGATGCAAACGGTGTAACAGGCCTGAGAATCCTGACACAGATCAACTATCGCACTAGAAAATGCACCGGTGAGGACTTTGGTGGAGAATAGTTCCTGGCATCCAGTTTCTATAACTGTACACCCAGTCTCATTCTCAGCATCCTTGGGACTAATCAACCCGACAGGGGTCACTTACATTGACGGAAAAGGTCACGAGCCTGAGCTGTCTCAGTCCGGGGTCTGTTCGTCGACGGGCTTCTCTGCGTCTTCTCTACCTCCGGACATGCACCATCAATGACAATCGTTTCTGTGGCCGACTGTCCTAGAGCAACCGAGGCTGGTCGTGATGAATCAAGTGAGGTTTGTCCAACTCGACGACGCCTGGGCGTGTATGGCTGAGCAAGGGCTTCCTTGACCGGAAGTTTTGCACCCCTCTCGATGCAATACCCGTACCCCAGCGAAGCCGAACATCGTATCCCTCGCAGTGGAGATTGCGGACCTCGCAGTTCTGACAAACCGGACGCTGTCCGTCACATTTTCGTCGTCGACGCCGACAGGTCCAACAGCCCATGTAGGAGCGAGTGGCGGGAGGGTTCGACATGCTCTTTTCGGCTCCCGCGGGTCAGACGATCCTAATGCAATCAGGTAAAGGGCAGGAAATGGTGGCGGAAATGATTTATGGAAGACGCCAAGAGTGAGGTTTGTTCTCGACCGTTGGATCTGCCCGTCTGCCTAAACCCTTCCCGGAAGGTCGAGCCACTCCCCTGGTTCTCGGGTTCCTGAGGGTACCGATGGGATAGCAGCCTAGATACAAGGGGTCCACTCCGCAACAAACTTTTCTTGGGAATCAATACATCAAACATTTGCAGCCACGACCGTTGGGTTCCATGAGACCCGCGGTGGCGCCTGTACCGAATGAAGATGAGTAGGTTATTACGATTTCCCTCGATCCTGTCAGAGGGTACAGTTCTAGGGCAAACACAGGTAGTTATATAATTATTTCTTGATTACTTGAAAAATATTCATTGAATGAGGCCAGAGATCCTGGTTACCAGTCCTGTTTGTCAGAATTATATACATACGTACTGGATTTTCTAGCCAGGTCGACTGCCTTCCCTTTCCGTTTTAGTGCTCACCCCTCGCCGTTTTTTGCTCACTGAGTAGACCTGAGTACGCCCTGAGCAGCCTAAGGGGATCACTGAACACGGAATAAGTGGAAGACTGAGTGCCCTAAGTAAATAATCTTAATAAACTGTACTTCAACTAGCGGTCTCCCCTTTGCTCGTTTTTTTATTCTGAGTTCACTTTTGTCCATTACACTCTTCAATAAATCCAGCACTGCCATCATGAAAATGACCAATTAGGGAAGCTATTTTTTCTTCTGATACCCACGACCTTTTTCCCAGGAGAAAATGCTGTATTATTGCACTATACCAATATAGCCAATATTGTTCTGGGTTTTTTCCATCGAAAGACAGCACAAGCCCAGATGTTTATAAGAGTGGCCCTGGATATCCTGTGACGAACGGCTACACTGACGATAGGGAATCGTGAGAATGTAGGGTATGCATTTGACGAGGAAACTAAGCTAAGTTATGAAGCTATTCAGGAGGTAGTTGCGTTATGTGTGACAGCTCTGACGCTAGTCCGTATCGGGGAGTTAGGTTATAGGGTATCGCGAGGAAGGTCCTCGGAGGCAGGTCACAGTCCGTGACATATCCCAAAAGTCAAGGAATTCTCGGAATACCAATTAACGCTAGTCTATTATAGATATTTTCTGAATTTTGATCCTAAATACCTACGTGGTAGAATGGCATGCCAATGTTTCCCTATCAAAATACATAATACTGAAAATCTATAGTACTAATTAAAAGAATAATATTCGAAAATAAGGACGTAGTATTAATTATTTATAGCTATCCTAGCCTAGAAGGTTTGCTAACTACAGTAGAAAGTCATAACAGATTCTCTCTAATCGGGTTAAATCCCTTACATAAAGCTCTGATTTTTCTCGTCTAAGCAATCTGTAGATATTGCTAGCATAAAAGCTGATACGTAATACATGTGTCAGTAAACGTTATACGAAAAGTTCGCATAAAAATTACTAAATGATATTATAGCTTACGCATGATAGTATAGAGAAATCGTAGATCTTAGAAAACCCAAACTGGCTCTTAGGATCCTTGCTAGTCTCTATAATCTTAAACTCTCTGAATAGAACCTACTGACTGATTTGTAAAATAAATCCCTGAAATAGAAAGATAATGTATCGAGGCTATATAAACTCACAAAGGGCGCCTTAATCTAGTTGTCTCGGTCAGTCCCTCTCAAATGAAAAGTCTCTAGTTACTTTAAATTTTTTCTCAATGGTTTGTCGAAAGAGAAGTCTTTTGGAGTATGTTAGAAAATAATTTGCAGTTTGATATATTTTACTTAGCTGTCGTTTCTGGTACCAGTTCCGGGCCTTTATTTTGAAAAAGCCTTTGATATTTATTGCACAAGGTAAGTGTAATCAGAGTAGACGCGGTAAAACTTTATTTTGTTAGTGTGACGAACAGCTACGCTGGCGATAAGAAATCGCGAAAATGTAGGATATGCATTCAACGAAGAAACTAAGCTACGTTGTGAAGCTAGTCCCGATCGGGTAGTTAGGTCATAGGGTATCGCGAAGGAACGTCTTCGGAGGCAGGTCACAGTCCGTGACAGTTAGTTTCGTTTATTCTTACAGAATTTATAGACGGTGCGGGAGAATACCCAGTGTATTAGTAGCTCTAAGTTAGGAGCTGTATTCTGAATCAAAGAGGTTACTTTAACAGAAATCTGTAACTCCTTGTGTCGTCATAACCCCAATTAGTTGGTGGCTTGCCTGAATTAATGCACTAACGTATTACATCTAATGGCAATATTCAGGTATCTACTATCGCTATATAGGTTTTCTAGACCTTGCATGTACCGCTTCACCAGGGCGAACTTTGAGCCTCGGCGAGACCAATGAAGGCATTCATACCTGGATTCGTTTCCTAGCCATTCCCTTATCTGTGTGACCTCCTGAAATCAGGGAACTTCCCAGTGCGGAGGAACGTTCCGGGGAAACGTTCTGGTTAGTTAGTATAGGATCGAGGGACCCTCCGGTAGGCATCCAGGAAGGTTCCTGGATGCTCTGCAGGCATTCCTGCCTGAGGCCAAGCCTCGGGCAGTATATAGAAGCTCTAGATCCTTCCTCCTAGATAGCCTTTCCTCTCCATGGGAAAATTCTTTGACTATGAGTCATAAACAAACTTGTCTTTTACTAAGCTCCTTTGTAGACCGTCACATTTCCGATGATCTCGAATTCATCATTGTGCGTGGATTCGTTTGCGAGAATGATCTCATATCCGATCTAGGAACTGAAATCTTTGTTGTTCGCAAATGATCCATCGACGAACACAAAGAGCTTTGCAGTTGACAATTCCATTGCAATATATTTAACCCCTCTGTCCAGATTTTCCATTTGCCACATAATACGTTTGTTTAACGCGTTAACATCGGCTTCTGTAGGATCCTGGTGTTGGGCGGCAACAGATAAGTCGAATGCTGCCTCCGGCTGGCAGATCGTTGCAATATAAGCTCCGCGAGCACGTTATTCCATGTAAACGTGTTTGAAGTCCCTGGATCTGTAGTCAATAAGCTTGAGCTTCTTGCCTTGCTCCTTCTGGCGTAATTCAATGGTAACGTCTCCTTCCTTTTGAGTTAGAATACAGCCATTAAATATTAGCGCGTTCTCTGGAGATAGAGTATCCCTAGGTTTTGCGCTAAACTTTATTTCTGCCAATTCCTTCTCTTCGAGCATAGCAAACTCGTTTAATCCCAAAATCAGAGTGTCATCAGTTTGCATTCTAACAATACCGAAAGCTTCCTTTGCTGTCGAGATCAATAAGTATGGGTCGTAGGTCGATATAACCATCTCGAGCTTCTCCCGGTGGTACTTGTGGTACGTTGCCCACCAATAGGTTCCGGCTTCAGGGATCCCGTATAGTGGTTTCTGCACTACCATGATTGTGCCTACTGGGAATTTGCCCTTGACCTCCTTGGGTAGGTGCGCCAGAATTAGTCGGTTCAATGAGGTTGTTGACTGAATGTATGCCTGTGTGATATCTCGGATTGACAGATTGATGTTCTTTTCGCTCAGTGACGGGGCCAGTGCAACGATAACACGTTAGCTGGCTCGCTGAATCGTCGGAGATTGGGTGAGAATTATCTCCTTTCCTTCGTCATTGTAGGTCTGAATAACGAGTCGTGATTTCTCGAAAGGTGTACCCGTGGCCTTGCCCTTAATCTCATTAACTAGACGTAAAATAAAGATGCGTACGCCAGCATGTTTGATTGGGTCATATTGCACGAAGTTGAACACTTCTCTGGCTATCAGTCCTTCAATTTCCTTGCTCTGGGACTGCTCGAATGGCGATCCAGGGGTCGTAATGATACCTTCATTTCTCAACTTGATAGATAGTTCCATGTCGGCTCGTTCTTTGCTTGTTATAAGTGCCATTGAAATGTCTTGTCCTTCCTGGATAGCGTTAATGAATTGATCTTCAATATCTTGATAATTAGCAGCCTTTCGTCGATTATTCCGCCGTATGGTTACCTGCGGCTTCGGTTTGTTCTTTGATCCTGGTGATCGTCCTCGACCTCGTCGTTGGATTTCGGCTAGATCAGTATATTTCGAATCAACAATTTCATCCACTGGGTTGTTCTCTGGTCTAACACGATGTTGGTCTCTCTCTTCCTCCAGAAACTCCTCCCTATAGTAGGGATTGACAACAGTTGATCGGAATTTCGTAGGTCCATATAACATATCTACAGTGCAAGTCTCTCCATCTACTGCTAAAAGCTTGTATGAGCCCTTCCATCCACCTTTCTCGCGCCAGACTCGGACATCTGACTGTAACGGTAGGTTCAATGTAGTAATGGTACTAGGGCTGTTGCGCATGGCGAGAGCGTCCTTCACCTGGTGTTCCGCATGTAGGCGACGGACCTCTCTAGTTGCAGTACGGATAGTTTCAGCTCTCTTGACTACCGAAGGTAATGGTAGATCTATCTCGGTCATTCTCGGGTATGCTCCGAAGACAAGCAACGTCGGGACAATTCCATTTGGTCCGGCTGAGTCATTAATAGCTTTAACAGCCATCTGTAGGATCATCTCTCTGTCGATTTTCTCATCCTTGAGCTCTTCTCTGAGAATCTCGTAGGCGCGGCGTAGTGGTACATGATACCGTTCCACTTTCCCTACGCTGTTGTGGGCTTCCACGGGAATCTTCTTAACCTCGATCGACATTGACGATGCAAGCTATTTGAACTCTGTAGATGTAAAATTATTCCCTGCATCGTGCACAACGTAGTCCGGTGGTCTCTGGTCATGACAAAAAGAAGCCTCATTCCAAGCCTCCTTCCAAGCCTCATTCCAAACCTAACCCCCCCGGCAAGCCTGAGGGTCCTCCCCCTCCAAACTCTGCTCTGGGCCCCAAAAAACCAATTGGCCACTGCAAGCCAAAGGGCAAGGGTAGTAAGGGAGGCAAAGGTGGTAAGGGAGACAAGGGACAGCATATTCCTAGAAGCCTGGACGATGATGCAACGGAGGATGACTACGCCGGTAAAGAGAATAATCTCTATGCTAGAGACGATGCCGATGGTCTTAGCTGCAATGACGGCGTACCTAGCATCGCTAGAATTAAGGAAGAGCTCAAAAATAAGACAGTGAAGGACTCCTGCCTCTTCTACTCCGGACCTCAGGGTTACTCCTACTCAAGTAAAGCGACGCAGTGGCGCAATAAGCCGGAAAATCGCCAGTACCGACTTCTCAACATGAATTGGAAAATCCCCGAATGGACCGATCAATGGAAGGACGACGAAGATATCAAAGTCCTAGACAAACGCGCCTCGCAGGCAATGGCGGAGTTGTGCGCTGGCGAGGTAGTGGTTATACTACCTAGCAACACTAAGGGCACTGTCTGGCATAAGGGTACTGTGTGGGATAAATACGAGTGGCCAAACCTCAGCTCGGCCGTTACCAAAGTGACTCGGATTAACCCAGATAATGATAATAAAGAGGTGATCAAGGGCCACTAGAAACTAAAGCGATGGGTTCTTCCTGTCTTGGATCGGGGTCTAAGGTGAACGGCTACGGCTGGTATCCCCGCATGCTAAAATGGCTGCGGAATAGAGTGTTTCTGTAACAGCCTAGAAATGTATTATATTATTTAGTACTAGCTACTAGCATCTAGACAAGGAATTTATTGGTTTGTAAAATGTTCGTATTACCTAGTAAACTTATCTGGAGCATTGAACTATCGCGAAGGTCTGATTATCGGAATCGATAATCCTACATGACGCCTGTTTATACGATCTTAATAAGTACACATGGCGGTTTTGAAGCCATAGAGTTGATCTAGGCAGAAAAGGTAAAGTGTTGAATTCTAGCGGTAAAATTACCTCATTCCCGCTGACAGAATTATATCTAAAATATCACTGGTTTTACTACAAGGATAGAGCTTGTAACATATAGTGACAAGCGGCCCTCACCTACCCGGTATAACCCCACCCTAAGGGATAAATACTCTTAGGAACATCAACTCTTCCCTCCCCTCTTTGTAAATGCTAACCTGGCATAAAATCGGACCAATCTATCACGATGAAAGAGGACCTCGTTAACGTTGCCCAAACCGACCAGCTGGACAAGCTTCGTCATCTCTTGGACCTCGAGATAGCGCAGAACCCCGAGTTCCAAACTAGCCATTTCCCTACCCCGGCCATAAATGCCGCGTGCTGCACAGCGGTGCGCAGTAATAACCCTGCAACGCTGGGTATCCTCCTGGATAGTGGCTGTCCAGTGATGCTGGGTAAGTACATTTTCGGCACCTGCACGTCTTTCTTAATTAAAAAAGCGTACTTAACTTCTCTAAACCTAAATCTAGATACAATTATAGACGCTGTAGTGCTAAAGCATACAGCCATCGTGGATTGCCTTTTTGCTCATAACTGGGACATTAACTCGAATCTCGGGCACCGTGGCGACGCTCTTATGTAAGCTAGGCTAGGGTTTAATCTCTTATTTTTTACTTTATTCTGTTCCTTTTCTTTTCTTTACTTTACACTCGGAAGGGGTTCCTCTAACAGGCTTTATTTACTAGTGTAGCAGCGCATTCAGGCGATCTCGAGATAGTCCAATTCCTGCTGTCTCGCGGTGCCGATCCCAACTCAGATAACTGGGCAGGTGCATTCAATAACGCGATTGAAATGGCGGCTTTTGCTGGTTCGATCCCAGTAGTTGATGCGCTCTTGAATGCCGGGGCAGTATTGAAGGGGCGTTCCGCACTGGGGAAGGCAGCTTACCAGGGAAATGTTCCGATGGTAACGTACCTGCTGGAACGAGGCGCGGCTATTGATGAGATCCCGACCAACCCCTACATTGTGGAGGACCCGTCGGAACGAGATGAGAAGAATGCGCTGTGCAAAGCAGCCTGGCGGGGACAGGCTGCGGTAGTAAAATTCTTGCTGGAAAAAGGGGCGGATCCGAGTATCAGAGACACACAAGGCAGATCGGCATTAGAGCTCGCGAAAGCTGGAGGACATGAGTCCTGTGTGAAGCTGCTGGACCACTAGCCTCCCTCTACATCTGAGCAACAGTACTACCAGCCATTGAATTATCATTTCCGTCTATAGGGGTTAGTTAGCTCGGACCCATATGAGACTTATCATCCTATGAGGACAGACAGGCAATGTGTGCAATTTGGAAGATTTAGATCTCCAGCTCGGCGGTACCTTTCAGGTAGTTATAAAAGGCAGAAAAATGTCCGGCAGGAAGAAGATGGAGGAAAAGAATACTAGTTTTATTAATACGAGAAAATTATATGATTCTTGCAAGCTCTGTTTTGGAGAAACCCTAAACAATACCATATAACTATGTCTATCTTTATGTAACTTCTCTTTAGCTGTATTACACTGTAATATAGCTATATTCGTATATTAAACTATTATCTCTCCTCATCGCTCCCGGCCATACAGCTGGGCATCTTGCGGCCCTTGCAAGAGTTACCTCAGACTGCACTCCTGAGCCCAGGACCCGTCAGAATGACACGTTTGTTTACTAGTTTGATGCATCTGTCTTTATCCAAGGGTATTTAGCCCACAAAATGGTTTCCCTTAGGTATAGAGAACAACTGCCGGTGAGAATCGCTATTTCAACGTCCATCCAAAAAACAACAATGGGGCACCCTTTTATGATGCGCTAGCCAATTCAAATGGAGATGTACGTGCAGCAAAAGAATCGGTTGGAAAACCGTGCATCGTTGACGCAAATGAGGATGTTGTCAAACTGTCGGAACATATCCTTCCGTTAAACGAGGGATAACATCCCTTGCTTGAGGTACGCATTCTTGTACGGCGCTGCAGCTCCGGTATTACGACTGCCAAGGGCCGGCGTGTAGGATCTAGGGATAACTTCCAACCAGACTGAGAAAGAAGATCTATCTATCTAACATGAATCCTACACCAAAGTCAGGAACCGCAAAGGAAAAGTATTGGCTAAGGCACTACGCCAGGGCCACCGTTCCTGGGTCCGCAAGGC
>NW_026516001.1:0-28396 GCF_023601865.1 Aspergillus affinis | reverse complement strand
CCCCCCCCCCCCCCCCCCCCCCCCCCCCCCCCCCCCCCCCCCCCCCCCCCCCCCCCCCCCCCCCCCCCCCCCCCCCCCCCCCCCCCCCCCCCCCCCCCCCCCCCCCCCCCCCCCCCCCCCCCCCCCCCCCCCGCCCCCGCGCCGCAGATAAGAGGGAAGAGCAGGAAAAGGCGGAGAAGGGAAGGGCGTGAGAACCTTGGGGGAAAATCCCATGATCTCATGAGTGGAGCGCGGCGGGCTTCTACAGACTTGCCTCCGTAGGTACCTGGCATGCTTACTTCGGTCTTTCTGCACTGGTCGAAAATAGATCTCGATAAAGGATCCGAGTCCAAAGCATCCTAATACACTCGGCCTTGTTCTTGGCCCTGTCTTTGTTCCTCATGTCGTAGAAATACCCGCCTTCTGACTGGTCGACGGCCAACTGCAGCCCTAAGTATAGAGTCCCCTCGGGGCACTCCATACTTGCATGTTAATTTCCTTCACCGGTGTGTTAATGAGGTGGATTTTAGGTTCCCTATATGAGCCTTGCCTACCCAACAGAAGTTATTGCCAAGTTATAGTTATATACAGTATATTTGCTTAATTTGGCTGTTCTCAGCCGTCGTCTCCTGGTATTTTCGTATGGTACAGTGCATCATTGAACAGAGTGCCGCACACCAAACGCCTGGGGTGCAAGTAAATGAAACATCCAGCCGGAAACAAGTAAATCATGAACCTGCACCTCCTTTGGCGGCCGCCTCTCTTTCTCTCTTTCTCGCCAGGTATCGTTCCTTGGCACTCGAGACGTCGGTCGTGGTCTTCTGGCTGCGGCTGCGCTCGGCGATCTCCTTCTGTTTGGCCGCCTCGGCCTCTTCTTCCTGTCGGGCCTGCGCTTCTAATTGTGCAGCGATCATCTCCGTCTGGCGCGCGCGCTGACCAGCCCGACCACCCGACTGCTGGCCAGAGTCGAATCTCGGTCGAGCCGCCGGACGAGCCGCCTTCGCCGCGGCCGCCTCACCCTGCGCCTTCGGTTTCGGCGCCACGTTCAGACCGGCAGACAGCAACTGCCGCTTGTCGACCACCTGGCCCTCTTCGTTCACCGCGATGCGCGCCCCCCGTTCATTCAGCTCCGCCGCCTCCTGCGCCTCCGTCTTCTCCTTGCCGTCGTTCTCCGACTCCGCCGGCACCTCACCAGCCTGCACCTTGCGCGCCGTCTCCTCCGCCGCCTTCACAGCCGCCTCGTGTCGCTCTTCGCCCCGCGACAACACATCCCGATAGAACCCAATCATGCCGGACCCGCCGTTCTGCCTCCGTCGTTCCTCCTCTTGTCTCTCCCGCTCCGCCTCCTCCTCTTCCACCTTCCGCAGCTCCTCCTGTTGCGCCTTATACGCTGAGGTCACGAACTTCTCCTTGTCTGCGAACTCGTCGCCCTCGGCCTCGCGCTCCTTCGCTAGCAATCGATCCCGAGCCCGCAACTGATCCCGCTTACGGATCTCCGCGCTGCGCAGCAAACTCGTCATGTACCGCGGTACGTCGCCGGATCCTTGCTCCGCGGCTTTGCTCTTCTCCGGCTTGGCGTGTAGGCTCTCGTACACGGCGTCGTAGGAGTATATCGAGGGGTCGAGTTCCGAGGCTTCCTGTGCGTGTTTGCGACTGCTATGCAGGGCAGATAGATTCGTGTAGGCCTTTGTATCTTGCCTCTGTGTCTGTTCTGGCGCGGTGTTCAGGCCATACGTTCCCCCGCTTCCTGGTCCGATCCCTAATTGTTCTTCATTGTTGGTGGCCCCATCTTCATCTTCGTCGTCGTCGTCCGCAAATATCGACTTTTTGCCAAGGGGCTTCACGTTCAGTTTTCCACCACTGGCACTGGCTCCATTGAACGGCACTTTTCGTTTCGGCGGCGGTAGCTGCGAGGATGTAGTGGACTTGGGTTTTATTTTCAGTCCTGAGGGTGCGGGTTTTGTAGGTGCTGGTTGCTCGTCGAGGCCGCCGATTGAGCCAATTTCGATGGCGCCGCTGTCGCCGTCTTGGTTTGGGTTTGTCTCGCCGTCGGAGTCCGAGTCGTCGAAGATCGTTTTCTTGCGCTTTTGGCCGAGTGCGCCGGGGGGTTTTTTGTTCGGGAGGTTGAGCCCGTAGGAGGGTTTAGATGGGGGCATGGTCTGTAGGTCAAGGGGTTTGGATGGGAGTGTTTGTTGCGCGGGTAGGTTTGTGGTGAGGTTGTGATGAGTGATGTACGTAGGTAGATGGTCCACGGCAGACGGAGAAAGATGCGGTTCGAGAGCAGAGGAGCTTCCGTTATCTTATCAGCCACGTGATACCGCGCATCTCAATGCAAACTGTCCAAACAAACCGAACATCGAATATCTCCGGAGACAATCCGGAGTAGAGAAACATACTCCAACACCGGCTTCATTCACCTTCCTCCTCCCTCACGATTAACCGCACCACAACACCAATTCTTTACCGTGGCCAAACCCCATACCTACTACCGAATCCTGACAAAACCACATCACCTCGAACCAGAACCGAGCACAGCAGAACCGACCAAAGCAGAACGGCCTAGATCAGGCAGAAGACCAACAATGTCCTACTACTTCACCATCCTCTCCCCCACCGACGTCCCGCTCTTCAACCTCGCCTTCGGTACCTCCAAGAGTGGCGGCGATGGGATTGCGCGATTCCGTTTCCCAGATACAGCGCAGTACATGAACCAGTTCATCATCCACTCTAGTCTGGATATCTTAGAGGAGGCGCAGTGGATGAACTCGAATATGTATGTCTTACATACAAACACCACCCTCTTCCCCACCCCTCCTTCTTTCACCTGAACACCTCCAATTCATATTCCAACTCCAAGCCTAACAGTCCTCAAAAATTAGGTACCTAAAACACATTGACACCTACCCCCCCTCCAGCGCCTACATAACCGCCTTCCTGACCCCCTCCGGCGCCCGCTTCCTCCTGCTCCACCAACCACCCCAACTCCCCTCCTCTTCCAACACCGCAGGCAACACCAATAGCACCTCTTCCTCCCTCCTCGGCTCCTCATTCTCCTCGTCTGCGGTCGGCGGCGGAAGCTCCTCCCGTGCCTCGGCGTCCAGCATTGCTGCGAACCCGACGTCGCCGCAGACCGAGGAGGCCGTGCGCCAGTTCATGAACGAGGTGTATGAGAATTATGTGAAGACGGTTATGAGTCCGTTTTATCGGCAGGGTGGGGAAATCAAGTCCCCTGTTTTCAGGGGAAGGGTTGTAGGGGCGGGGAGGAAATGGCTTTAATTTATTTCTTCTTTTCTTTGAGCGTATGGCGTTCGGTTGGTACAGTACATTACTGCAAATCCTTTTTACAATTTACTTGATTCCAATAGATTAAGTAAGGTATGATAAACAAAGGTCGTTTCGATCATTCTTGTAATGTGTTGTCGTGTCCGAGGTCCCTTGAGTAACGTTAACTAGATAGTTGTCTAGATAAATAAACGATGGCTCCAAAAAAAAAAGTAATGTGAAATGAACGCTGCTCCAATCACTCCCTTCAAAGTCGCTAAATGTGCACATCAAACAAGAAACCGAAGGGAAAAAAAAATTAAGTCAAGTCTGCTAAATCCAGCCCAAGCCAAACAATCATGTCCAAATGGCATGGTCATGTTTCCTCTCTCGCGTCGTCTCGTCCATAATTTCAAAGGTCATAAGGTCAGGTCACTATACCGTCATCTGCGGAGCCAGCTTCTTCACAGTGACAGATTTAAAGTTCTCCACGGCGGTAATCACATCTTCCATTTTGGCTACCGCGCCGAAGATCCCGCCCTCCATCTTCACCGAATCCATCGTGCTGACGTGCAGACTGGGCTCGGTGGCCGCCGTGCCGTCGTCTAGAACGACGCAGTCGAAGCCGCGGTCATTCGCTTCTCGCATCGTAGTGGAAACACACACATCCGTACTGACGCCAACAATGACCAGGTTCTTGATGCCTTTGTTTCGCAGCAGCAGTTCAAAGTCGGTGTGCGCGAATGCGCCTCGTCCCGGTTTGTCGATGACCGGTTCCCCGGGGATCGGATACAATTCGTCGACGGTGTCGTGGCCAACTTCTCCCCGGATGAGAAGACGTCCGAGAGGGCCGGGCGAGCCGATCCCCAGGCCGGAAGCATTATTTCGTGATCGGTAGGCTTCTCGGCTAGAAAGCGTGGACAGATCGGGTCGGTGGCCTAATGGGTCAGCAGGGGCTCTCGATGTCAGACAGGCGGAACGTACCCTCGCGAGTGTGGTAGACCGGAAACCCAGACGCACGAAATATTGATAAAAGATGCTGAAGTTTGATGATAAGTGCCTGAGTGGCCGAGATGTCGTAGCCTTGGTATTCCAGGTATCCACCCGGCGAGCAGACTGCGGTGTGTTAGCATGATCTAACCGATAATGATAGTGGGCAACCGACAATCCTTCTGCATGTCCACAATCACCAACGCAGTCGTATACGGCGTTAAAGTGGCATCGTGCGGCCAGTCATAGGGCACGGCAGCAATCTGACCCTTCCGGACCTTATGGTGAGGAACCTGTCGCGGCTTCTCGATCACCGGGCCGTGGTTGTGCGTCGGGTTCAACACGGTCAACGTCCAAATGCCAGGAGTTCCTGCTGCAACTAGCATGAACGGGCAGTCCATCAGCCGGGACGTTCGCCGCCGTTTTCGCGTCTCTTCCGTCAGTCCGTTCCGAGGACGATAATGCCCACCCCGATCGCATCGAAGCCACACCTTTGCCGTGCGGCCTGGTTTCTTTTCGGTAGGGGTACTGGATGACTTGACAACAACATTGTAGCCATGTGCTTTGCCATGTGTCTGGACTGCCGCCAGAAGAGATGCCCTGGATGTTACCGTCAGCGGAAGTATAGGAATACGTAAAGAAACACATCAATAACAAATGACCTGGTAGGTGGACAATAGAAACTTGGTGGATCGCATAGATCCCACAATCACGCCAAGAAATCAAAAGCTAGGCACACTTACTTGTCAGGATACGTCCCTTCCGGAGGGGCAGCCAGTTGCATGGACATCTCCGGGATGTCCTGAAGATCGCTCGGCGCATCGAGATTCAGATCGGTGGGGTCAGCCATTGCGATCAAGTCGAGTGGATCTCCACTTGGAAAGACAAAAGAGGTCTGAATCGGGCATCAGCATGAGGAGACTCCAGTCCAAGTCATCGCGACAGTTGCGACAAAAAATTGACGAAAAATCAAAATCGCCATCAAATCCATCAAACATCAGAACAATTTAGATCCGTAAGATCCATAGGTGCGTGGAAGCAATCCATTTTCCAACGGTAGAACCCAAAATATTGTGCTGTGAACCGGGGATCCCATTGTGCGTGGACATAGGAGAGAGAGCAGCGACGCCCAAGCCAGCGTCGGGAAGGCGGATCTCCCTCCAACCACGATGAGGGGGGATGGGAATGATAGACGATGGCAGAGAGCGAAGTTCCAAGGAACGGGAGACCAACGCTCGGCTGCAAGAGCACTGACAGGGGGACAAGGAAACAAGCATCAACTTACAGGAGGAACAGGCGATCCGACAACGATCAGAGAACCCCAAACATGGACGACGGGCGACGGGCGAGTCACTCACAGCGGCTCCTCGGAAGACGCACAGCGCAGGCGGTGAGCACGAGCCTCCCGGAGCCCGTGTGTCAGCTGTCACTAGACCCGGTTGGGCTTAGCTGTAGATATCGTTATGACGACGGTGTACAGAAAAGTGGTACCTCTGAGGTACGGGTCCCGCTAACAGTCATACGGTTGGTGCCTAAGTCCCCTGCCCGAACCCAGCCCTGTTCCCGTATGTAACCAGTGTAACCGTACCTGACGCTTAGCTAGACTGGACAGCGCAGTCACAGACAGTCACAGTGTTCTCCGTAAGGTACCAGGTTTGCTTGTTTGTTCCCGTGGACACCGGTCGGTCCGTCATTATTATTAGCCTTAGTTTAGCAGCATCACCACTCCCTCTCTTCTTCCCACCCCCCCCCATCACATCCCACAACAACTGACCCATCCTGGCCCCTCTGTGAGGGACTGTTTGGTTCTCTCTCTAGGTAAGTCACTGTCGCAAAGAGTATCGGTTGTATTCTACGTCCTTTATTCCCCTTCTTCCCCCCCTTCCTTTTATTTGTTTCTCTTTTGTCCCCTTTGTTTGTTCTCCTTGGCCTTGCCCTTCCGGTTCAAGTCCACGCTTGCGTCGCGATCCCGATATCTGCGACACCGCCTCCCTCCCCCTGGGAGATCCCACCCCCCTCCACCACGACCACCACCTGTTCACGCACGGTTGCTCGAACTCTATCCCCGGTGGATAGTTCTCAGGACTCTCAGGGTCTCGCCTTCAACCCTCTCTTCGGATTAGGTTGACGGCGCGCGCAGAGTTCCCCCTTCTTCCGGCGGTGACGATCTCCCAACGTGGTCCTCCCGAACGTGTCGCTCTCCCTCGCCGGCGTCGGTGCCCGGCACGGCAACAATGCCCTCAGCCGACGTCTCGTTCTCTTCCGCGAAACCCAATGGTACCAGCTCGAGCCGTGAGGAGCTGGCCTACTATAAGGCGCAATATGAACAACTCGAATCGGAGTTGTCGGAGTTCCAAGCCTCCAGTCGAGAGTTGGAGGCGGAGCTGGAAAAGGACATCGAGGCATCGGAGAAGCGCGAGCGACAACTGAAGGAGAAGGTGGATGTCATGAAATATCAGGTGGAGGAATGGAAGGTATGTTTCGACTCATACTCATATTTGATTCTTGTCTCGTTCCGCCACGGCACATTGCGCTGCTCGTGAACAAGTCCCGACTAATTAATTGTTTGTTGTCCAGTCCAAATACAAGCAGTCCAAGTCGGAGGGCGACGCGGCCCAGAATCGCCTACAGAAAGAAATCACTTCGTTGCGCGATGTCAATCGAACCCTTCAGCTGAAGTTACGAGACATCGAAGTTGCAAATGATGATTACGAACGCCAGGCTCGGCATACCACTTCATCCCTGGAGGATCTGGAGTTCAAGTACAACATGGCCATCGAAAGAGGAGTCCTCCTGGAGGAGGAGATCAAGACGGGAGAACAGGAGCGAGAAGATCTCCGCATCCAGAATCAACGCCTCCTCAGTGATCTATCGGAGCAGAGGATCGAAACCGAGATCGTCCAGGAGAAGCTCCGCAATATGGATATGAATGGCGGCCGCCGCAGAAAACCCGCTCCATTAGGCCGCAGTCCGTCCACGCCGCAGACTCCCGAGATCTTCGATCGCTCCCCGTCGACGTCCATCGTGTCTTCGCCCTTGTTTGCCACGCCTCCGATGAAATCGTCGCTGATCTCCGCCGCTGCGACTCCCCCCTCGCCGCCCATTTCCGAGTCGTCCATCAGCATGCGCAAGTCCATCACTGCAACGCCTGGCTTCCCTTTCCAAAGGGCTTCGGCTTCCGAGCTTGGGTTCCGGTCGTTGCATGGGTCCAGGACGCAGAGATACAACTCTCACTCTTACTCCGGTCATAACGGCAACAACAACAACAACAATAACCATCACAATGCCAATCATTCTCGTGCAACTTCCTTTGCTTTCAGCACTGGCCGCACCAACTCGTCGATCAGCTCTCGTCCCGGTCTACCGAAAGCGAACACGGCCGCCACTCGATCGTCGGCCGGAGGACTTCCCAAGTCGGGATCCTTGTGTCAGATTCGCGGCCTGATCGGCAAAATGCAGAAGCTGGAAGAGAGGGTCCAGTCGGCCAAATCCAAGCTGCCGCCGCCCTCAAGCTCCCCGTCCCGGGCCTCGTCGCGCTCGGGATCGGTGGTGGGCGAAAGTCCCGTCGCTTCCACCATTACGGCTCGCAGAAACTCCCGCAAGCGATTGAGTGGCAGCAGCTTCAACTCCTCGGTTCACGGCGACAGCGCCTCGTCCTATATGACGCACAATAGACCTTCCCTTAGCGCTCGGACTCAGGGCGATAGCCGACCTAGTAGCCGCACGAGCTACTCTAGCTCTTTCAGCCAGAGTACCCACCCAAGCGTCACGCCGTCGAACCGTCCCGAAAGTCGTCAGAGTCGCACCAAGACGCCGCTCGGACATTATTCGACCAACCCGACCACGGAAAGTCGGCGACCTCGGTCTTCCCTTAGCAACCCGTCGGCTCATGGCGCCCCCGTCAATGGAATGGCTCACATCGACGAAGACGAGGATCTGGCGTTCCGCATGTCTGTGCGGGCTAAGATTAGTGAGGCTCGCGAGACCCGTCTCGGCTCGTTCTCCTCTTCCCCCACCACCCCTACCGCCTCGAATGGAATCAACGGGGTGAATGGGGTGAATGGAATCAATGGGCTGAAGAAGCGCACTCCCAGTGGAATCTCCGCCATCCCAGCACCTCGAACCCTCCGAGCCAATAGCGGACTGGAACGGGGAAAAATCAACATGGGGCCACTATCGGAGCCGCAACCCCAGGCCCAAGACTTGGGTGAAACGTTCTAAACGTTCTTATGTGCCTCGTTCTATATCTCATATATCACACAGAATAAGGCTTTGCTTTTTTTCTATCTTCCCTTTTACGACGTTCACGGCTGGTACGCGGGTATCTTTTCGCACTTCAACTTCATACCATATTCAGAATGCTATCTTTCTTGTCATTCCTTGCATTCCCAACATTTTTTCTTTTCTGTTTCTTTTGATTACCCCTTTTAAGTCAACTACCCCTTTTGCAAAGTTCATTGTATTTGTTTTAAACGCTTCAGTTCCGAGGACCGGAGCATCTATTATTGGAGGACTTTTATTCGGGAAACGGGGTTGTTCATAGAATTTGGGAGAATTCTTTCCCCTTCTTCTTCTGGGCGCTATCGCGTGTTTTCTGCATCGATATCGATAATCGTCATACCTACCTAGTCTATGCAATCAGGTTTTCGGCGGACGGCGGAGTTGGCGAAATGTGTCTGGTCTATTTACATGGCGCATCAATTGTGTTGTTCCCGGCCGGGGGTTTCTTGTCTTTTGTCAGACGAGTTCCCCATCGGCGTCCAAGCTGTTACTCAGCAAATTCTCACTTTTTTTTTTAAATCTCTTTTTTGGTTGTCTTTTTCAAACCCTGTTGTGTTTGTTGCCCTTAGGCGTTGCACAATACCCAGTTTAACAGTTTCGTGGCTTGGGGTTCTTAGAAGCCGTGGTCGGCCTGCTGCAATGGGTTTTGATTTGATAGGTTTATTATGGTGAATATATTTGCTTTGATCTGTCTCTTATATTTCCTGGCTGTACTCCGTATGCTCTTATTTTTCTACAGATGATTCGTGGACATTGCTTACTTGGCAGATATAGAATGCTGACGACGTAGTTTGGTTGGTCGTAACTACCCTATATTATTTAGTCATTGGGATTTCTACTGAGTCTAGAATGTAGGTACTTTTTGTGTGCTACACTTCATGTCCTTTCCCCGCTTAGAGCTTGAGTTCCTCAATACAACCCACATTAGGTCCCTGGATACCCGGATACATATAATGAGATAGATATATCCCAACCTCCAAGTAAATACATACATATTCCCGCACCAATCTATCCCCCAAATTGCTTCTTCAACTCTTTCACCTTAACCCTAAAAACCCAAGTAGCCAAGAACACCAACAGATAGTTCGTCACACAAAACCCCCCAAAAACCGCCCAGTCGCGCCAGACACATACGGAAAATGACTGCGTATCAAGGTCACTGCATTTGCGGAGCTATCCAGGTGTCGCTGAAGCAGTAGCCGCCCAGCACACTGCGGTGCTATTGGTACGTTAAGCTGAATGAGACATAGATAGCGCCTGCGTTTACTGAATACGGATTAATATGCTCCAGTCGCAACTGCGCGAGATCCGGAGGTGGTCAGTGTGGATATACAGCGCACTCCGCTTCTTTTGTCATTGACCAACAAACCACTAGTCTAGGCACCTCAATCAACTTCGTCGTAGACGAGGCCGAATTCGCCTTGAAAGAAGCCTGCATGCTCAAAACATTCGAAGACACCCATACCGTGAGCGGAAACTGTGTTCAAGTTCGTCTCACACTGTCCCCCTCCCCTTATCCCTGATCTTTGTTTCCCCAAAAGTCAAAATTAAAAGAACTACACCATGGGGTATTCGTAGCGACAATTCTGCGGAAACTGCGGCAGGTAATATCTCCCCTTCTCGCCGATTTTCCCGCTTTTATTTCGTATTGATTTGAATCCGCGTTCAGCCCCGTTTCCACCATGAGCCCAGCGTTTCCAGGGAAAGCTCTGATAAAGGCCTCGCTCTTTGACGATATCTCACCTCCCAACCAGGAGGTCTTTACGGATCGGAGACAGACTTGGGAGAAACCTATGCAGGGGGCTAAGCAGGAATAGGGCAGGTTTGGTATTCTGGGCAGAGGTGTACGGCTGGACAGCGAGCATATATCGGAGTAGAAAATAGGAATTGAGCTTCTTGTTGGCATGTATTCTATCAGACATGAGACATTGGCTAGATCTAGCATGTAGGGAGAAAGGCAGAACTTGGTAATGCTTCTGTTTATGTTGTATAGCACCGAAGGACGAGAGAGGTGTCCAAATTAAAGACATGGAGTTATGGCAAAAGTCTACGTAACAATGAGCAACTATCAGAAAGATTTAAAAATTTTAAATAGAGCCATTGATAAAAAAAAAAACCAGTTCTCTGATTAGGAATCACCTTATCCAGCTAAAATGCATGCATGGCTCATCTAGGAATGGGCAGACAAACTACACACCCCGCCAGAAACAAGATCCACTGCATCCCCAAGTCATCGATCTCCTCGCGACTAATCAATTGACCAGACTCAGATGCATGCGTGAAGAGGATACACTCGCCTGCCTGCTCTACCGATGCGCCTCCAGCAACACGACACCCTCGCCTCCGTAGCGTTTCGTGAAGATTCCGAACTCCCTGCGCAAACCGGCCTAGCGAGCCTTTATCCGATCCCCGAAGCCAGAATATAGTGACCTTCTCCTCCCTCGCTAGGTCGAACAGGGAGAGGTCGAGAAATGAGGACGAGGGAGGCAGGTGGCGAACGTGAATGAAGTTGTCTCGCTCTGTGGCACCCATTTCCAGGAGTGGGTTCACCATCTGCGCGTACTCGTCTTTCTTGGCCATGTAGGCTTCGTGGTCGGTGAGATGACGCCACTCTGAGAATTTGAATTAGCATCTGTTTTCCCTTTTCTCTCTGAGTATTCCATCTCTCTCTCTCTCTTTTTTTTTTTTTTTTTTTTTTTTTTTCCCCCATGGGATTGAAAATGGAAGTAGAGTTAGGTAACCTACCGATTAGCCGAACCACAAAATCAGGATTCCATTCTGAATTGCCCTCCCAGAGGATTTTGAAGCCAGGTTGTCCGGTCAGAGCTTGGATGCTTGCGCTGTACTTTGCATTATTGGGGACCTGGGTGAAATCCAGTCCCGGTTTGAGGTATAGAGAGGTGACTTCAAGCATTCTTGTTTGGTCTGTCGTTATATTGAAGTAGGAATGAACTGAGTGACCGTGACTTATTATGTACTATGTACATCACGACAGAATCTCCCAGAAGCCCGCCCTTTACATGCTTTTCCATGGCGTTGTCGCTGGACTCGGAATACTGTCTAGTAGTTCTGGACGATAATTCCGCAACTCCGAGAGTGGTACTCTGACTCAGCGAATGGGGTTTCCTCCCTCGCAGCATCTTCCATCTTACAATCATTACGTATGGGTATACATACATCTGACACTCCGCCACAATCGTGCTGTGGAGGTCTTCACACCGAAGCCAAGACCGATAATGGCAGCGCCTTCGCGGGTCCAGGGCGAGGTACTCCGGAGCCTGACTCGTATTTCCCGCGCCTGTGAGCGCTGTCGGATGCGCAAGGTCCGCTGTGATGGCTCCCAGCCGTGCTCTCGATGCTGCGAGCAGACAACATGGTCCGCACAAAGACAACAGTCTGGACCGGTCTCAACTACGCAGCCGTTCAACCCGGCCTACCGATCGGCGTAATCGGCATCGGCGGACTAGGCATGTACGCACTGCAATTCGCCGCAGGGCTCGGCCACCCGACCATCGCAATCGATAACAGACAAGAGGGACTCGACCTCGCGGGCTCCCTCCCTTCCCAATTCCAACCAACGGCTATCATCGACTCCAACGCCCCGGATGCTCAGAACCAGGTCCTCCAAGCGGCCGGAGGCGGCGGCCTTGCCGGCGTGCTCGTCTGTACGGATAATGTATCCGTGACGGAATGGATTCTGAAGCCGCTATGCATTCCGCTGGGTCTGCCGCCTGACGGGTTCAAGTTCTCGGCGTTTGATGTGGTGTTCAAGGAATTGACGATCCGGGGGAGTTTGGTTGCGAATCGTAGGTTGGTGTCGGATATGATGCGGTTTGTGGCGGAGAAGGGTGTCAGGGCTCATGTTAGTACGGTGCGGTTGGATGATGCGGAGGATTTGCCGCAAAGGTATAGCGATCCCCATTTGAAGGGAAGGCTGGTCGTTGTTATGTAGGCGATTTAAGGGAGCAGGCAGGCGGGGAGTCAGTCAGTCAGTCAGTTACTCTTGACTTGATATGATATGGGCGTTCTGTATTGTCAATACAGCATTTATGTACATATGTACAGTATATATCAATGTTCTAGTGCGATTTGACGTTGACGTTGACTATGAGCTATGAGCTATTAGGGATTGTAGATATTTGAATGCCTGAGGTTGCAATATGCCAAGCATTCGCCGTTTGCCAAGGATGGCCATTTCATGTATACAGGCCTAGAGGAGCTCTTCTTCTTCATCAACCATCTTCTTGATCATCGTATGAAGTTGAAATAGTTGAGATTATTCATTTGGTTGACGCCTTACCTCGCAGAACGTTGAGTGTTTTCATGTTGTGATGCAATATATTTCCGCTTGGACCCCAACGTAACGGACCGAGCATATAGCGATAAATATATATAATTTTTGTAGAAAACTAGAGGCTCAAGACAACCAAAAGGGAACTAAATTGACGATTCAACCGAGTCTATTCAAGATGATCAACTAAAGGAAGATGGAGGGGCAGGCAAGGTGCAGGCCTGAGGCATCCGCCGGAGCGCCTACAATTTCAAGTCATTAGGATCTGCAGATATGAGGGAAGTCTACCACGTGAAATCTACCTCTTTCAAACAAGGTAAATAACTTGTCTGGTTTGAATTCCAGTCGCAGTACAGAAGAAAGTGTAAGGTAGGTAGCCTGATGGTCCTATAGAACCGCATAGCGAACATGATAAGCACCTGATCTACGGAGTACACCAACCACAAATACGAGGAACTGCTCCCTCTGTAACTAATTCCAGTGATAATGCCACTGACTAGGTAAACTACCTATGGTCCCCGCATTGCTCGTAATCATCTCAAAGACATCCCCACTCGATTGTCAACTGTCTGTTGTATGGCCTCGCTTGCCCGATATGGCCTAGTGCGCATGTGACCTACAGTTTCGCTAGTGTAGTCAGCGGTCTTCAAGACCTTCCTCAATTCTAGCATTCTACTCGGTACAGTCATCAGCGAATAATGGAGAGAATGAATCCATTCGACGGAGTACTCCGTACCTCCAAGACCGAGTCGTGACTCGTGACCGGAAAGGCGGAATGGCAGATGCGCGAGAAAACTGGAGTCCGTGGGAATTTTCGCTTTGCAATTTGCTGAGGTCGATCCGCCCAACGGGGCAACGGCCACCTTTTCTAGAACCTTGAGGCTGCCCGCGGATTGGCCGGACACGGAGGGATCCCGCCGTCAATGGAGTTCGGTTGAGCTTTCGTTCCATTGATCAGTGATCAGGAGAATCCAGGAGGTTCCAGGTACAGGTCTGTTTTATGATTTTATCCTCTGTCGTAGTGATTGGGCTACGATGGCGTTAGGTATCTATATCTGACAGCGCGGTCGGGTCAGTTATTAATGATCATCGTCTTACTCGTGTTGGCGGGTCACGGCGAGTATTTTTTTTTTTTTTTTCTTCTTCTTCTTTCCACTCTGTACTTTTTATTTGTCGGAGGATTTTATTGATTCATTCTTTGAAATCGCTTAATCCGTATGCTTATGCTTACTCTTCGAAGGATGAACTGCTTGCTTACTTTAAGTTTATGATCATGATCATGATTATGATTATGGGATTAATTTCTCTTTTGTTCAGACACCCCCTGACCGAAAATCGATGGGATTCTGTCATCTTCGACGGGCAATCGTCGGTGGGTTCGAGTCTCCTGCCAAGTAGGGGCACCGTCGATCGCGGAGGGTTTTGGGGAGAGTTGATATTGCGATGGTCGGTGTTTCGGACCGAAGGGCTGAAAAAGGATTCCAAAATCCAAGCCTTATGGAATTAGTACGTACTATTACGGAGACGAGCTGAATGACAAGAGTTCGAGTGTTCGAGAAAGAAAGGGGAGGGTGAGATAATTTGCGAACGGGTGGATCGGCGTCCAGCGTCCTCCGTCTCTCATCCCGAGTCTAAATCAAAAAGGGACGGGTAGAAGAGGAGTTGGGATAGTTATCTATTATCTATATAATACGGAGTAGAGGGAACAAAGTGCCTGAAAAAGTCCCGAAGACGGTCGGAGTATTCCATGCGGAGTTTTAAACGGGGCCTTTTTTTTTTCAATTGTTGTCTTCAGGTTGAGATCTTCCCCGACGGGATTAATTAAAGACCAAGACACTCATAGGCCCGTGGGAAGATTAGCTCTCCTGCCGTTTAGTCCAGGCCAGTGCAGCCGATAGGGCCGTTGGTTCATGGCTGCTTCGCTAACCTCCTTTTCTGGACGGTTCCAGCTTCCCAGAGGGTTGGCGCCAGCAGCGAGTACCGAATCACCAATACGGTGAGGACTACTGAGGACAGTCCGGACCGGCAGTTCGTGGAGGGTGGGAATGGGGCCAAAAGGAGAGTCCCAACTCCCCGTGAATGTTGACCCAAAGGGCCAAAAGTGGTGGGAAAGAAGTGGGTGTGGACGTCAGCGGGGCCCAACAACCCCCTTTCACCGCCTTCCCTTCTGCCGATTGAGAAGAAGTTGGGGAGGGTTTTTTTTTCCCACAGATCTTGGCTAGGTATACTGTGTTGTGTCCTGTGTAGGTGCTCGTATACATGCACTTTGCTTCAAGGTCAATTAGAATGTATAATAATGAATTCGTATGATTGTAGCCAATGGATTCTTCTTCATCCTCTCTACTATTCTATGGTATAAACATAATATTATCAGAATAATATCGCCAGATCCCACTAGTGCCCGCATCGACGGTGGTCGCCCCCTTTGGGGATAGCTCTCGGTGACATTTCCGCCTTGCCCGGCTGGCTGGTCCGCTCTGGTCGGTCTGTCTGTCTGCGCTGTCCCTGCCGGCTCCAGTCTATCCTCTTTTCTTCTCCTCCTCTCCCAATCGGTCTCTGCTTCTTCTTTTCTTCTTCTTCCTCCTCTTCTTCTTGCTTCACAAACTCTTGTTTGCTGACATCTCCTCTCCCTCCCTCCTCTGACACAGCTGGGGTAATTCCTCTCTTCCTAGCCCCCACTTCTTCCCGTTCTTACGACTTAGATAATTCCTCCTGACACCGTGTGAACGCACGACTGGAGACGGACTCGTTTCTTCCTCTTCTCTTCATCTTCCGGCTCCTTTTTCCTCTTGTCTATTCTTCTCTTAGACCTGTATCACCACGAGCGAGACGATTCTTTCTTTGCGACTTCATCTCTCCTCCCTTACGCCACTAATTCTCTTCTCGGCTGTTTTCTTTCTTCTCCCCCGATAATTAACTTTTTATTACACGAGAAGTTTATGATTTTTTAATCGATTGATACAATCATGGCCTCCGCCAACGGTTCCAACGGGCAAGTCAGCTCGAAGCACGACATTCCCTCACATTTCATCGGTGGCAACCACCTCGACGCCGCGCCGCCGAGCAGCGTCAAGGACTTTGTGGCCAAGCACGATGGTCACTCTGTCATCAGCTCCGTAAGTTTGCCCAGCCCCTGGGCCTGACACCATTATACTTTTTTGATTTGACTGTGGAGATCTAACCCGGTCGTTCCTCGCAGGTTCTCATTGCCAACAACGGTATTGCCGCCGTAAAAGAAATCCGTTCCGTACGAAAATGGGCCTACGAAACATTCGGCAACGAGCGTGCCATCCAATTCACAGTCATGGCCACTCCCGAGGATTTGCACGCCAACGCGGACTACATTCGAATGGCGGATCAGTATGTCGAGGTATGTACTGTGTGGTTTTAGGGTTTGGGCTTTAAAAAATACTGGACGTGATTTGCTGATAATTTAATTCCTAGGTGCCCGGTGGTACGAATAACAACAACTACGCCAACGTTGAGTTGATTGTGGATGTTGCGGAGCGAATGGATGTCCACGCCGTGTGGGCTGGATGGGGTCACGCTTCGGAAAACCCTCGACTTCCCGAATCCTTGGCTGCCTCGCCCAAGAAGATCATCTTCATCGGTCCCCCCTCGTCTGCCATGCGCTCGCTTGGTGACAAGATCTCCTCGACAATCGTTGCCCAGCACGCCGGCGTCCCCTGTATTCCCTGGTCCGGAACGGGCGTCGACGACGTGGAGGTCGATAAGCACGGTATCGTCACCGTGAAGGACGAGATCTACAACAAGGGTTGCACCTTCTCGCCCGAGGAGGGTCTGGTCAAGGCCAAGGAGATTGGCTTCCCCGTCATGATCAAGGCCTCCGAAGGTGGTGGTGGTAAGGGTATCCGTAAGGTCGACAAGGAAGAGGAGTTCATCAGCCTGTACAATGCCGCCGCCAACGAAATCCCCGGTTCGCCCATCTTCATCATGAAGCTCGCCGGTAACGCCCGTCACTTGGAAGTCCAGCTGCTGGCCGATCAGTACGGCAACAACATCTCCCTGTTCGGCAGAGATTGCTCGGTCCAACGACGACACCAGAAGATCATCGAGGAGGCTCCCGTGACGATCGCTAAGCCCCCCACCTTCCAAGCCATGGAGAAGGCTGCCGTGAGCCTGGGTCGCCTGGTCGGTTACGTGTCTGCCGGTACCGTCGAGTACCTGTACTCGCACGCCGACGACAAGTTCTACTTCCTGGAACTGAACCCCCGTCTCCAGGTCGAGCATCCCACCACCGAGATGGTGTCGGGCGTCAACCTGCCCGCTGCCCAGCTCCAGATTGCCATGGGTATCCCCCTGCACCGCATCCGTGACATTCGTCTCCTCTACGGCGTTGACCCCAACACTTCCTCCGACATTGACTTCGACTTCTCCGACGAGGAGAGCTTCAAGGTCCAGCGTCGTCCCCAGCCCAAGGGTCACACGACCGCTTGCCGTATCACCTCCGAAGATCCCGGCGAGGGATTCAAGCCCTCCAGCGGTACCATGCACGAGCTGAACTTCCGTAGTTCGTCCAACGTCTGGGGTTACTTCTCCGTCGGTACGTCCGGAGGTATCCACAACTTCTCGGACAGTCAATTCGGTCACATCTTCGCCTATGGTGAGAACCGGTCCGCTTCCCGGAAGCACATGGTTATCGCTCTGAAGGAATTGAGCATCCGTGGTGATTTCCGTACCACTATCGAGTACTTGATCAAGCTGCTGGAGACGCCCGCCTTCGAGGACAACACCATCACGACCGGCTGGCTCGATCAGCTGATCTCCAACAAGCTGACCGCTGAGCGCCCCAACACCGTGGTTGCTGTTCTTTGCGGAGCTGTTACCAAGGCTCATCAGGCCAGCGAGGCCGGTATGGAGGAATATCGCAAGGGTCTCGAGAAGGGTCAGGTTCCTTCCAAGGACGTTCTGAAGACCGTCTTCCCCGTGGATTTCATCTACGAGGGCCAGCGATACAAGTTCACCGCCACGCGGGCCTCTTTGGATAGCTACCACCTGTTCATCAACGGTTCCAAGTGCTCCGTGGGTGTCCGTGCCCTGGCTGACGGTGGTCTGCTCGTTCTCCTGAACGGCCGCAGTCACAACGTCTACTGGAAGGAGGAGGCGGCCGCCATCCGTATCAGTGTGGATGGTAAGACGTGCTTGCTGGAGCAGGAGAACGACCCGACGCAGCTTCGCTCGCCCTCGCCCGGAAAGCTCGTCAAGTTCACGGTGGAAACTGGCGACCACGTTCGCGCCGGTCAGGCCTACGCCGAGGTCGAGGTCATGAAGATGTACATGCCTCTGATCGCGCAGGAAGATGGTATCGTCCAGTTGATCAAGCAGCCTGGTGCTACGCTGGAGGCTGGTGATATCCTCGGTATCCTGGCTCTGGATGACCCGTCTCGTGTCAAGCACGCCCAGCCCTTCACTGGCCAGCTTCCCGACATGGGTCCTCCCCAGGTTGTCGGTAACAAGCCCCCGCAGCGGTTCTTCCTTCTGCACAGCATTCTCGAGAACATCCTGCGCGGATTTGACAACCAGGTCATCATGGGCTCCACGCTTAAGGAGCTCGTGGAGGTGCTTCGCAACCCGGAGCTGCCCTACGGCGAGTGGAACGCCCAGTCGTCTGCCTTGCACTCTCGCATGCCCCAGAGACTGGACGCCCAGCTTCAGAACGTTGTCGACCGCGCCCGGTCTCGCAAGGCCGAGTTCCCCGCCAAGCAGTTGCAGAAGACTATCTCGCGATTCATCGAGGAGAACGTCAACCCTGCCGACGGTGAAATCCTGAAGACCACCCTGCTGCCCCTGCTGCAGGTGATCAACAAGTACATGGACGGCCTGAAGACCCACGAATTTAACGTCTTCATCGGTCTGCTGGAGCAGTACTACGAGGTGGAGAAACTGTTCGGTGCCCGCAACGCCCGTGACGAGGACGCTATCCTCAAGTTGCGTGACGAGAACAAGGACGACATCACCAGCGTCGTCCAGAAGGTTCTCTCTCACAGCCGTATCGGTTCCAAGAACAACCTCATCCTCGCCATCTTGGCCATGTACCGTCCGAACCAGCCCGGCGTCGGCAACGTCGGCAAGCACTTCAAGCCGGTCCTCAGTAAGCTGACGGAGCTCGAGTCCCGCTCCGCTGCCAAGGTCACCCTGAAGGCCCGTGAAGTGCTCATCCAGTGCGCCCTTCCTTCTCTGGAGGAGCGTCTGTCCCAGATGGAACTCATCCTGCGCTCTTCCGTCGTCGAGTCCCAGTACGGCGAGACTGGTTGGGATCACCGTGAGCCCGACTTCTCGGTCCTGAAGGAGGTCGTTGACTCCAAGTACACCGTCTTCGATGTGCTGCCGCGCTTCTTCGTGCACCAGGACGCCTGGGTGACTCTGGCCGCCCTCGAAGTCTACGTTCGCCGTGCGTACCGCGCATACACCCTGAAGAGCATCCAGTACAGCGCTGCCGGCGAGCAGCCCTTGCTCTCGTGGGACTTCACTCTCGACAAGCTCGGCCAGCCCGAATTCGGTCCCGTTTCGTCGACGCAGCCCTCGGCCCCCAGCACCCCGACCACCGAGGCCCACAACCCCCTGACGAGAATCAACTCCATCAGTGACATGTCGTATCTGGTCAACCCCGGCAGCGGTGATATCCGGAAGGGTGTCATCTTGCCCATCCAGTACCTGGAGGATGCCGAGGAGTTCCTTCCCCGGGCTCTCGAGATGTTCCCCCGCACTGGAAAGGCCAAGAAGCCCGCCGACGGCCTCATCGCAGACCTGGCGAGCAGCCGTCGCCCGACGGTCCGCACCGAGGGTGACAGCGAGCTGACCGGTGTCCTCAACATCGCCATCCGTGACGTTGAGGATATGGACGACAACCAGATCGTTGCCCAGATCAACGGTCTTCTCGCCGATGTCAAGGAGGAGCTGCTCGCCCGCCGCGTTCGTCGCGTGACGTTCATCTGTGGTAAGAACGGTATCTACCCCGGCTACTACACCTTCCGTGGACCCCTCTACCAGGAGGATGAGAGCATTCGTCACAGCGAGCCCGCTCTGGCCTTCCAGTTGGAGCTGAGTCGCCTGTCGAAGTTCCGCATCAAGCCCGTCTTCACGGAGAACCGGAACATCCACGTTTACGAGGCCATCGGCAAGGGCCCCGAGAACGACAAGGCCGTGGACAAGCGCTACTTTGTCCGTGCTGTCGTGCGTCCGGGTCGCCTGCGTGACGATATTCCCACGGCTGAGTACCTGATCTCGGAGGCCGACCGGTTGATGAACGACATTCTCGATGCCCTGGAGATCATTGGTAACAACAACTCTGATCTGAACCACATCTTCATCAACTTCTCTCCCGTGTTCAACCTGCAGCCCAAGGATGTGGAGGAGGCCCTGGCCGGATTCTTGGACCGCTTCGGCCGTCGTCTGTGGCGCCTGCGTGTGACTGGTGCCGAGATCCGCATTCTGTGCACCGACCCTGCCACCGGACTGCCCTACCCTCTCCGGGTGATCATCACCAACACCTACGGTTTCATCATCCAGGTGGAGCTGTACATTGAGAAGAAGTCTGAGAAGGGCGAATACATCTTCCAGAGCATCGGCGGCACCAACAAGCTCGGCTCCATGCACCTGCGCCCCGTGGCCACCCCGTACCCCACCAAGGAATGGCTCCAGCCCAAGCGTTACAAGGCCCACCTCATGGGTACCCAGTACGTGTACGACTTCCCCGAGCTCTTCCGCCAGGCCTTCCAGAACAGCTGGACGAGCGCCGTCGCCAAGGTTCCCTCGCTGGCCGAGCGCCGTCCTCCCGTGGGCGAGTGCATTGACTACACCGAACTTGTCCTCGACGACACCGACAACTTGGTGGAGATCCAGAGAGGCCCCGGTACCAACACCCACGGTATGGTGGGATGGCTCGTGACTGCTCGCACGCCTGAGTACCCCCGTGGCCGTCGCTTCATCATCGTGGCCAACGATATCACCTTCCAGATCGGTTCCTTCGGTCCCCTGGAGGACCGATTCTTCAACAAGTGTACCGAATTGGCCCGCAAGCTTGGTATCCCTCGCATCTACCTCTCTGCCAACTCCGGTGCCCGTATCGGTATGGCCGATGAGCTGATCCCCTACTTCTCGGTTGCTTGGAACAACCCCGAGAAGCCCGAGGCCGGATTCAAGTACCTGTACTTGACCCCCGAGGTCAAGCAGCAGTTTGACGCCAGTCGCAAGAACGAGGTCATCACCGAGCAGATCTTCGACGAGGGTGAGGAGCGCCACAAGATCACCACCGTCATCGGTGCCAAGGACGGTCTGGGTGTCGAGTGTCTGAAGGGATCCGGTCTCATTGCCGGTGCCACCTCCAAGGCCTACGAAGACATCTTCACCATTACTTTGGTCACTTGCCGATCCGTCGGTATCGGTGCCTACCTGGTCCGCCTGGGCCAGCGTGCCATCCAGGTCGAGGGCCAGCCCATCATCCTGACTGGTGCCCCTGCCATCAACAAGCTGCTGGGCCGCGAGGTCTACACCTCCAACCTGCAGCTCGGTGGCACCCAGATCATGTACAAGAACGGTGTCTCGCACATGACCGCCAACGATGACTTCGAGGGTGTACAGAAGATTGTCGAGTGGATGGCCTTCGTCCCCGAGAGCAAGGGTAGCCCCAGCCCTGTCCGTCCCTGGTCCGACACCTGGGACCGTGACGTGGCCTACTTCCCTCCTCCTAAGCAGACCTATGACCCCAGGTGGCTTATCAACGGCAAGGAGGACGAGGAGGGCTTCCTGCCCGGTCTGTTCGACGCAAACTCCTTCGAGGAGGCTCTCGGTGGATGGGCTCGCTCCGTCGTCGTTGGTCGTGCTCGCCTGGGTGGTATCCCCATGGGTGTCATTGCCGTCGAGACTCGCTCTGTCGAGAACGTCACCCCTGCCGATCCTGCCAACCCTGACTCCATGGAGATGATCAGCACCGAAGCCGGTGGTGTGTGGTACCCCAACTCCGCCTACAAGACCGCCCAGGCTCTCCGTGACTTCAACAACGGTGAGCAGCTGCCCGTGATGATCCTTGCCAACTGGAGAGGTTTCTCTGGTGGACAGCGTGACATGTACAACGAGGTCCTCAAGTACGGATCGTACATCGTTGACGCCCTGGTCAAGTACGAGCAGCCCGTCTTCGTCTACATCCCGCCCTTCGGTGAGCTCCGTGGTGGTTCGTGGGTCGTCATCGATCCCACCATCAACCCCGACCAGATGGAGATGTACGCCGACGAGGATGCCCGTGGTGGTGTCCTCGAGCCCGAGGGTATCGTCAACATCAAGTACCGCCGCGACAAGCAGCTGGACACCATGGCTCGTCTGGACCCCACCTACGGCGAGCTGCGTCGCTCCCTGGAGGATACGTCCCTCAGCAAGGAGCAGCTCTCCGAGATCAAGACCCGCATGGCCGCCCGCGAGGAGCAGCTCCTGCCCGTCTACACACAGATTGCCCTGCAGTTTGCTGACCTCCACGATCGCGCCGGCCGTATGCAGGCTAAGAACACCATTCGCCGTCCTCTCACCTGGAAGAACGCCCGTCGCTTCTTCTACTGGCGTCTGCGCCGCCGTCTCAGCGAGGAGCACATTGTCAAGCGCATGATCACCGCCGTGCCCTCTCCCGAATACCGCGAGGGCAGCGGCGCCGTTCCCGCCGGCCCTCCCACTGGCCGCCTGACCGACACCACCGAGACGTCCCGCTCCGCGCACCTCCGTATGCTGCGCTCGTGGACCGGCCTGCTCGACGACGAGCTGGAGAACGACGACCAGCGCGTTGCCACTTGGTTCGAGGAGAACAAGACCCTCATCCAGGACAAGGTCGACGCGCTGCAGACCCAGCGCGTGACATCGGATGTTGCCCAGCTGTTGATCAGCGACAAGGAAGGTGGCCTGAAGGGTGTCAAGCAGGTGTTGAGCATGCTTCCTGTCGAGGAGAAGGAAGCCATCCTCAAGCTTTTGGGATCGTCTTAAAGATGATCTCTTTATTTCATTTCATTTTTTCTTGAAAATACCCAAATCAGAGAGAGGAGACTCAAAATGAAGAGAGTGTTTGTTCATATTTGGACGGAAAAAAACTATTTCATTCTATTACATTTTATACCTCAATTTTTTTATCTTTTAACCTTTTCCCGGTTCGGATGGAACAGGTGGTTCGGTTCGATTGATTTATTGTTCATTGATTGATACATGTTGTCTATGTCATGTCACGTCTTTTCTTGGTCTTTTGTCTATCATACACGGTGGTTTCTTTATCTGTTTCTCCTGTTATTAAGCATTCATCTATTCAATTGATTCAAAAATATTTTCAATTTCTGGCTATCACCTAGTTACCAAGATAACTTGAGTTCTACTTCGTGAGTGTATGTACTGTAGTTCAGAGTTCCTTTCCTTTAGTTGTATTGCATTGCATATCTTGTCTGAGACGATGATTTGAAATATGGACATATAGTCAAGCAAAGATGTAAGGGGAACTGGTCTGCCTGATGTTAACTCACTGTAGATAGCGTTTTGTCTCTCCTTGTTCGATGCTGTCTGATAGGGAAGGGAAAAGGAAGAGAGAACCCTTGACTGTCTTTTTCTATCTAACCGGCTGGTAGCTACAAATACCTAGCTGAAGCAAGTGAGGAGTTCGTTGCCTTGGTCTATTCAAACACCCAAGGTAGGTACATAGTTAGGAAGTAAATCCAGGCACTCACTCTGTGAAGTTGGTGGATTGGTTGGTTGATGAACTTCGATTGGTGCTTGATCTGACATTCCTGGAAGCGCAGTAGGATGCTGCTTTGTGCTTTCCAAGTAATCCTCACGTGTTGGCCATGTAGACCTTAGCAGGGTTACACCCCGTTTTACCTATCCAAATGAGAAAGACTAGAAAACTAAGTGTTTCCTTTCTAGCCATATTCTTGAATGATAGTGGACGCGGCCGCTTTCACTCGCAAGGTACTTCTATATCCTGACCTTGTTAAACAAAAGAGCTCCTCACTAATGATGAAGCCAGATGTACGATTACATAGTGACTACTTGCTCTCGATGCAATAACATCATCAGCACCGAGGCGAATCGACTCACCTGTCGCAATACAATACCATCCACACCGTGACCGACAGGGCAAACTCCAATGTCACCCCTCGAGTCGATGCCTGTGGGCCTTGGTAATTTGCGAGCCCCCGGGATCACAATAAGACTATCTATCGATTGTGGTTCGATGCTCTTGACCGAAAGGGCTAAGCCCAGCCCAGCCAGTCAAGCAGCGACGGGTCGCGCGGATTGGTATATAATGGCGATCCGGATGTATAATCAGTAACGAAGGGCGGGAAGTTACCTATACCGTTGTCGTTGTGCGCTCGCGCGACGTCTTGATTCACCTTGTTTTGCGCGGGGCGGTTAGCCGCATACGCGTGGACCGTTTCCTGACCGAGCCGGACAAATGCGACGGGGAGATTGTTGTGCTCCGGTAAATGGCCCGTGACGGGGTCGTATGCAGGATTCGAGATGTCCAGGACTAGGAAGATGTGCGTTTGCCATCTCCGCTTGGCGAGGAGGGTCATCTTGGGCCGGGGCTGGTTGCAATTGCTGTTGCGGTTGCTGGGTGGGTCCTGGATGAGATGGGACTCTTGGAGGACGCGATAGGCCAAAGGGAGGAGAATTTCCTCCGGAGCAGACATCGATTGCTCCCAGTGGGCATTTTTGTGGGAGATGATGATGATGAGAACACGGAGTGGTTGATGATGTCGGTGCTTCTCGACCATCGGGGCTGTCTGATGGGTGTTTAGTTTAGTTTTTCTCTTATTTGTAGTGGGTCTTTACGATGAACTCACGTTCTAGAGCCGAAATATTTGGACTGGATAGCGCGTTGGGGGAATTCAGTCGTGCTTGGGTTGAGGGGGTTGTCTCTTTGTCCTCACACAACACATACCCCTTAGATGGGGACTCGGCACCGGATTTAATGAAGATCCCTTCACGTTTTCACCTTACGGCGATAGATCTCGATATCAATCCAAAACCTAAGCAAGAATCGGCAAATAGCCAAGTTATCCATTCAGTGCACATTTGTCGAATGATAAAATATAGTAATAAGAAATCAAACCCAAACACCATATAACCCCCATACAGCTTTTTTCTTTATGACTATTTCAGAAAGCCAGCGACCCCGGTCCTGGCTCCACGTCTTCCCCAATTCTAACCTAAGTATTCGACCCATCACATCTGCATCTGCGCGTCCTCATCATCGTAGCCCACATCGAACGCACCCCCAGGTATCCGGCCCTCGTTGAGCTCCTTCTCCAACTTCGAGATCTCCTGTAAGCTCCGTGCCTCGCGGATCAGCTTCTCGACTCGCTTCCGCTCTTGGTCGGTCAGTTGCACCCGCACCGCCTTGTCGGCAGATGCCCGGTCTGCAGGACCACCCGAGGGAACGTCAAAGGTGCGCGACTTGATGCCGATGATCTTGGATGCCAGAGCGGATGGCTCTTCGGCCGTGCCGAATAGTTCCTGGGCCTTTTCGCGCTCGGCCTCCTTTACTTTCTGATAGTCGAGGAAACGCACGCTGGGGAGGCGCCAGATCACCCAGTACCTGTAGTTCTGGGGGAGGTTAGTATACGAGAGGCCGGGTCAGATAACATCGCAGGGGCTTCGCGTTGTTTGGGGTGGGGCAAAGCCAGCGCGCAAGAATAGGAATGTATACCTCTTTCCTCGTGATCGGGTTCTCCAACAACACCAGATGCGTCAACTTGGACAAGTTGCGCAACGGGTCTAGATCGGCTAACTCCGTCACGTTATTCGAGTGCAGCACCAACGTGCTCAGGTTCGGGATCGAGGAAGCTAGCGTCGGCTGGATCTGCTTGATACGGTTGCGCGCGAGGAGAAGCGTGTGAAGGCGGGGGAAGAAGGGGAAGTTCCCGAGCGAGGAAATGCTGTTATCTGTGAGGTCGATTGCATCTTGTTCCTGGTGCCGGGTCAGCTTTTTCATTCTGGTTCAGATCCTCCCCCGGGGAGAGAGAGGAGAAGCAGTGCACGATCAACCTACCCTGGCAATACCCAAGTTCTCGATGGCGGGTATCTTGTGTCCTATAACAGCGCAAACCACAAAACGATATCAATCCAGCTCTTTTTTCAAAAGTGTAGTATCTGTCCTTTTCAGGCTCATATGTGAAACGCACCTCGGAGGTCTAGCTCTCGATCCTTCAATGGGTTGATGTACGAGAGGGAATTCTGGATGAGTTCGACAGTCAATCGCATGGCGGCGGGGGGTTCTTCTCTATTGGGGTATCATGCAAAGTAAGAAATGTGAATCAAAGAAGACAAGAATGGACGATCCGCAAAGACAGAACCAGACCGAGCGAAATTCAACAGATCAAAGACAAACCGGGGGATAAAATGAAGCTGGAGCTCTTTGCGCACGCCCAATCGTCGGAGCTGCAATTCTCCCAGGGTTTTGCCCGGGCGGTGAGAGCATCAGTCAGCGGATGGTCACGTGGGTTTCTGCTGCAGGGATTCCGAAGTGGTAAAGCGTATTTTATTGGGAACTAGACCTAGTGAGGTTAGGCTGGTTCGTATAGTTGACCAGGTACCAACAGCCTCGTCCAGCTTATCTTCTTCACATCCTCGCGCAGGTCTCTACTTCACAGCTCCAATTACTGTCTCATTTGCTACAGCTCTTAAAGCCTTGCAATCAATTGCATAACAAACACCATAGGTCTCCTTGTAAGCCTCAACCAAGGCGTCAATTTGTAGTGTAAGTCACCCTTAACCTGGATCCTTTCTGACTATATAAGCATGGAAATTTGCTCGCATGATTGCAATAAAGAAATATTAATTGGAATCAATCACCAGCTCACTCAGAGCCAAAGCATCCTCTGCATTCACAAATTGGCCTTGGAAAACCCCATCCCAACGCAGTCCAAGACATTGACATTCTCACCAGAAACCGAAACCGTGCTTCAGATGCACTCTGTCTCCAATTCTGCGAGCCTACTCACTCCATAACCTGTCTACACATCAAGCTTCCAATCATATTATTCATGCCCTCCACATTCAGATCATCAAATGCACCACGCATGTCCAACCGCATCGGGGTACCCACACAACGAGAGTTCCTGGGGACATATCAGTTAGCCTAACCAAAAGTCGAGAATGGATCGTCTATCATACCTCCACGCAGTGCAGGAATATCCATCACTAACCATCATGGAAGAGATGGCGTTGTTCCTAGAAGTAAAAGGACGTTTCAGCTTGAATTACTTATTCCGTTTTGTTGGTATGTGATAGACAACTGATATACATACCATTCATTGCCAGGTGGAAACTCCAAGCACCTGTTCAAGTCGCACAGGCCCATTCTGTCGTCCATGCGGTTGACGTCTTGCCAGACGGTGACCTATGCATAAATATACTATATTAGATTATGTCTGAGAATATGGAGGGGGCGGAGGAAGAACTGAAACAAGAAAAAAGAATCTAAATTGAAAAAAAAGAGGATTTCCAGTGTGCAATTACTGGTTAACGTGATGGACAACTACTTACGACGTCAATTTCCTGTCCGTCCTGAAAGATCGGCCAGGCTGAGGCAGTCAATGCGAAAAGTCCAAGAAGGCTAACGGCTGCGGTCTGGATGGAGAACATCTTGTCAGAGGGTGTGGGGTTTGTATGGGTGTATGTGATAGAGCTGAACACGAAGGCTTATGAAGTGGAATGCGAAGATAATGAAGGAGGAGAATCGATGGTAGGGATGGCGCTTTTATAGAGCGAATTTCTGGATATATTCTATTGTACTAAATCTTCAGAATTGAAATGGTCTGCTATATTCGCGTTTGGTACTACATGCAAGCGTCACCTCGGTATTGATAGGACGTATCATCCATGCAGGTATTGCAATATAGTCCAAATAGACGGTTGCATGTAACCTTCCCCGGACCGGGAGATTAAATTTCCACGTAAAAGAACGTTCCACGACATAGTAACTAAAGGATCACATAAGTCTCATGATCATTTAACTACCTGGGAACTAGAGAATCGACTTCGAATCCTATATTGTCAGTAGTACCAAGACTTTTAAGGTATCGGTCACCGAAAGGCCAAAGCGAAAATCGGCGGAAGCCGATATCAGAAAAGTTGTAAGTAAAACTCAGATAGCCTCAGGCCTTTTTTTACTTTTCTTCTAGGCTGCAAATATGGTAGGCAATTTTTATCGGTAGGAATTGAGTCAAGTGTTCAGTTCGTCTACCTTGATGACCACACTAAAAAGTCTCCCAGGGATTTTGCAGAGGGCCAGGACAGGCACGCTATTCGAAAATTCTTACCTGCTTCATTCACTCTTGCATATCTCAAAACGACCTGGGGGTTATTATATGTCATTTTGGGAATTAGGTCGGACCGGGACTATCATCGTGTCCCTTGAACGAGAAGATAATGGGGTTGAATACTATTTGAGTCTCCTGTGCCTGTGTTCACATAGGGGTGATTGTTTTTTTTTTTTTTTTTTTTTTTTTTTTTTTTTTTTTTTTTTTTTACTTTTTTTTTTTTTTTTTTTTGGGGGGGGGGGGGCCCGCCCCCCCCGCCCCGGGGAGTGGTGGGGGTGGGGATTTT